>NC_050535.1:4979902-4987145 GCF_002922805.2 Oryzias melastigma | reverse complement strand
GTTTAGTTAGTTTAAAGTAAAAGATGGTTAAGATGTGTGCTTTACAACCAGCTTCCCTATGGCACTATTATTGGACTAATCTGAAAGAATAATCTGTGATTAGTCGACTATTAAAATCATCATTTGTGGCACCACTAATCCAGAGAAAAAACTGCAACAGAATGTTAGTCAACGATTGACCAAATAAAACATGAATTCAATGTCCGACTAAGGCTGGGAATCACTGGCTACCTCATGAGGAAACATGGCTCACGGTATCGATGATATCCGATACTACAATAATTATTAAAAAAAATCATCTTAGCCAGTCTTGCAGCGTGCGTGTCCCCTATCTACCTCCAAAGGAACGTCTCACCAAAGAATGATGAATATAATGTTTTATAGCCTCTTCAAGCAAAAATAAAAGGTCGATACTTAGTGAGAACCAAACGAAAATCAATCGCAGGATTAAATATCGCGATATATTGCGATATCGATATTTTGGCACATCCCTATATCAGACCAGCTTGTACTGTTAGATTAACTTTTTTTTGTTTGATTGTTTTAGGTTTTCATTCGGCTTTCCTTTCTTCATTTCTGCAGACACTCACTCTTTAGCTTGTTCAAGTTTCTTCGCTGCTTCTTTCTTGATCTTATCCTTTTCCAGGTATTCCTCCAACTCTTTTCCTTCAAGCTTCACCCTTTTCCTGACCTTTTAAACCAAAAGAACAAACATAAGGGGAGAAAAAAATAACATTGTAGCTCTGAGAGTTCAGCTCATACTTCTAGATCGAGCATCTTTTCTCCGGGGTGGTCGATGAGGTAGCGCCCCAGTGTTCCCGGTGTAGTTCGATAGGTTAGGATGATGGAATTCTTGCTGTTTTGACACCATTGGATGAAGAGTTCTCTGGAAAAACCAGACTCCAGGTCTGGCTGGCTGCAAAGCACAACTTTGGGGCTGGGCACTCGAGCGAGGTCTGCCAGGCTGTGGCACAAGTTCAAGTGTCGGAACTGGAATGGGTTGTTTCTCTTGTCCTCAAAGCACCTCATGAGTTTGTCACTCATCCACTCCACCTGCAGAAAGTGAGCAGATTATCAGCAATGTCACGTAAAAAGAACATTTTTATCTTAAAAATAAGGGTTTTAAATGAGAAATCTGTAGAAAAAGTGTTAAAATACTTGAGTTTTTTTGATTATGAGGTAAAACTTAAAAGTTTAAGTGGAGTTTGTTCTTTTATTAAAACATTTTCTGCTCTGAAGATCAAACATTCATACCTGAGATTTGGAGAACTCCACCACATTATAGCTGACGTTGTTGAGCAGAGCGAGTGGATAAGTTCCCAGCCCAGCATCCTTCGTTCTCCAGATTTGGTCCAGAAGCTGAGCCAGTTCCAGAACGCGACCCGCCGTATCAACAGCAATAAGAACGTTACCGTCTCCACGCAGAGTCTCCATCACATTTGCTGTGAAAGTAAAAGGAAAACAATACAAATTATAATATGACATGTTGTCAAACTACATTAAAAATGAGAATCTGCGTCAGAACTTACTGAGCAGCTGCTCATCTCTTTGTTTGCGGCGCGGTTGCACATATGCAGCGTTGAAGGAGTCTGTGATGAGTAACGACGGTCGGTTGATGCTCTCTAACGTGCAGCCGTTGAGGTGGCTATGAAACACAGAACACGCTAAGAATCCAAACTCCTCCTACGATCCCATTTTGCTTTAAAGTTGCTTACATTTCTCTCTTGTGGTTGAAGTCCACCGCATAGACGATCTCCTCCTCTCCATCCTTGACAATTTTCCAAATGGTTCCTCCAATCATGTGTCCAGCTGGGAGAGGAGTGATGGAAAGACCGTGGCCTTTTCCTGGGAAATCAAGAAAAACGATTAATTTAAAATACAACCAGAAAAGTTGCATTACCTGCGACAGTGCTGGTGTGAATGCTTTCTGCTGAAAACAGCGACACTTTAATTGCTGAAAATGCAAAAGCTATTTGGAAAATGTTAAATTTGCTAAAAGACTGGACATTTTGTCAAAGAAATACTGAAGAGTGCTGAAGAAGATGAACTAAATTTCCCTTAGTAGATCCCAAATTAGCCAAAAAAGTTAGCTAGTTGCTTAAATACTAGCTAAATTCCAAAATAGCCTAAAACTCCTCAGTAAACTAAATTAGTCGAAAATGTTTCCCTGTTACTTAAATTTAGGCAAATTTGAAGCTAAATTCTAAGTAGCAAAAAAACTTTGCATGTTACTTAAATATGAGCTAAAGTCCAAATTACTCCAAGAACCCTTAGCGATGTCAAATTAGCCAAAAAAAGCTAGCTCATTGCCTAAATACTAGCTAAATTTCAAAAAAGCTCAACATTCCTCAGCAACCTAAATTAGTAAACAAAGCCTGTTGCTAATGGAAGCTAAACTCTAAATTAACCTATAAAACTTAAGTAGATAACAAACAAGCCAAAAACATTAGTATATTGCTTAAATTTCAGCTAAAATCCAAATTAGCTTAAAAAACCTCAGTAAATGTCAAATTAGCAAAAAAAAAGCTACCTTGTTGCTTAAATACTAGCTAAACTCCAAAATAGCCTAAAATTCCTCAGTAAACTAAACTAGCCAAAAACGTTAGCATGTTGCTAAAATAAAAGCTAAACTCTAAATTAGCCTTAAAAAACCCCAGTAGATAACAAATTAGCCAAAAATGTTAGCAGGCTGCTAAAATATTATCTAAACTCTAAATTAGCATTAAAAAACTTTAGTAGATACCAAATTAGCCAAAAAGCTAGGATATTGCTTAAATACTAGCTAAACTCCAAAATAGCCTAAAATTCCCCCATAAAGTAAATTAGTCAAAAACATTAGCATGTTGCTACAATATCAGGTAAACTCTAAATTAGTCAATAAAAACCTGAGTAGATGCCAAATTAGCCAAAAAGCTAGCATATTGCTTAAATACTAGCTAAATTCCAAAATAGCCTAAAAATTCCCCTGTAAACTAAATTAGTCAAAAACGTTAGCATGTTGCTAAAATATCAGCTAAACTCTAAATTAGCCTATAAAACCTCAGTAGATAACAAATTAGCCAAAATTGTTAGCATGTTACGAAAATATTAGCTAAGCTCTAAATTAGCATAAAAAACTTCAGCCAAATTAGTGAAAAAACTAGCATATCGCTTAAATACTAGCTAAACTCCAAAATAGCCTTCCTCGGTGAACTAAATTAGTCAAAAATGTTAGCCTGTAGCTGAAATAGAAGCTAAACTCTAAATTAGCCTATAAAAAACTACGTTTTTATACAAATTAGCCAAAATTGTTAGCATGTTGCTAAAATATTAGCTAAACTCCAAATTTTTTGGAAATTACTATAAAAGATGAAAACATAGCCCATGAATATATTAATAATAACACTGTAATGTTTACATTTTTGCTCAATATTTCACAAACTATTAAGTTTATGAATACCAAAAATATAAGCAGTAATGTTCTGAACAAGCTGAACATTTTGAAGCCAAGATTGCTGAAATCGTTGAAAGTGTGATTACGTTTTTCCTTGCCAAAAAACGAACAGAAAGGAGCAATGCTCACTAAGTATTCACACAAAAGTTAAGAAAGTTAGAGCAATAAAAGTGATAGAAACTCACCTTTTAAATTAACAATCTGAGAGTATTTTAACTGCTGGATTTTATCAAAAGCGCTGTCCACATCATCCAGGGTAAAAAGTGTGAAGTCTTCGCTGTTGTTTCGGGACTAAGTGGTTAAAAAAAAGAAAATATTTTCAAAAAAAGTGTCTTCTTTAGCCAATACTAAAGTCACTATCCAGCTTTACCTGATACAGATCATACATGAACATCTGACCCATCTTGTAGACAGGAATGGTGGCATAGATGGTGCAGTTTAGGCCCAATTTGCCCACGGCGTAAGGGAGGGCTCCAAGGTGAATGGGGTCAGGATGCGAGAGGAGAACGGCATCGACCTGATGAACATATCTGCACAAAAAAAGGTTACACAACACTTGGTTTATAACAGAAATATCAAAATAAACCCTCACATAAATGATAGATCACATTATTACCCAAGCTAGAAATTCTTACAATAAAAAATACAGAGTGTTCTCACCGCTTCATGGCATCTATGATGTCCATGGAAAAATTTTCATCCCATCCACAGTCCAGGAGGAAGCGAAATTCATCCACCTGAAGGAGGTAGCAGAGGGCGGACTCCTCCTGAACCCCTGACACGGCCGTCAGCTTTATAATCGAGGTCATTTTTCTTCTCTAGACATTCTGGAAAAGTAAAAAGATTAGCAAAAAAGTGTTTATGTTCCCCTTTAATTAAAAAAAAAGTATCAACAGAAAACGAATAAGTTACAAGCATCTGTAGCATCAACAACAAAAAAATAAGTAAATAATAGATATTGAATGCAGTTTCGATGTGCAACTAAAAACATATTGCATATTTTGATTCACACAAATTTATAAAACCGATATATAACTTGTAAAAACATGTATAAAACAAAACAATGTGGTTGTTAGCTAAAGCTAACGCTAGCTAGTTACCCGGTAAACTAGCATGCTAACACTACTGCATTGTTCGCTGAAGTTTTATTGTGTATCATACCATTTAATAAAAATCTGATTTAGTTATCCTTCGCTGAGAAAAGAAAGTAAACGATCTGACTACAATTCCCACGTTAAAACATTTTCGCTAGCAGCTACAAACACATTGAATGGGCAGACATTTTGGCTCCAGCGTCACGTGTGACAGGTCAAACGAATGTACCAATAATAGGGGTGGTGCTTCAAGATAAACTAAATTAAAGCTAACTCTAAAATGCATCGTTTTTAAAAGATGTGTTATAATGATTCATCAGTTTAAACATTATATTGTATATTGTACATAAATATAAAGTTTTGCCAAATACTAGCTCTGCTAGTTAGCTCTAATGAATTTATCCACGTCGTTGACACTGAATTGGTAGAGTCCGATGTCCTTCGCTTGGTGACTCGGTAGCTAAAGGCCGCGGGTTTGTACAAAAATAAGGTAATATTCTTCGAAATATTTCATTATATAGTACTTTTTATGGCTTTATTTAATGCACTGTGACATTTTGTTTAAAGGGAAATACGGATGATTAATTAGAGACCTTCCTTAACCAAAATATGACGTTTGTTGCTTGTGAATTTGGCTAACTAGTGAAGTTGTGACATTTTTTGCTAAATAATGACATTTAAACTGCGAGTTTTAGCATCAATTAACATTTTATCCTATTTATTATTCAACTAAGACTTAATTTAGTTTGTTGCCGTTTGTTGCAAGATTCAAATGTGCGCACAAAGCGAGGAAGAAAAATTTTTGTATAACCTTTATTTAAAACGGAAGCAATTCAAAGACTTACTGAGATTCTCTGTTTGTGTAGCTTAAATAAAGACGAATAAGAACTAAATGCAGTTTAAAGTGCATTTAATGAAAGTATGAAGGGTCCGTTTTAAACACAGTAACATTAAAAAACAAATATTTAAGTTTGAATGTATTGAGGGAAATCTGGACTCATCAGGAAGCTGGTTCCATCAAAGTGCAACATAATTGCTTTAATAAGCAGCTTAATCTTGTTGATTTGGTTCCATCAGCTGATTTTCTCCTGCAGATCTCAAAAGTAAGAAGCTCCAAACAGTTTTATTTTCCTTATTTGTTCCACACTATTTTTTTTATTATTTGTTTACTGGCAGCATAATTTCTCTAGGTTGTGGTTTAAATCTGGAGCAACACCTCTTCAGATAAGCTGCAGCTTCCTAGCGGATAGATAGTTAGATCATTCAAGTTTATTTATTTATTCATAGGGAACCTTAAATTATTAAATGTGGCAGAAGTTGGAAATAGGTTTGACAAATAAACTAAATCTTGACAGGACACAACACTAAGTTCCGAGTCTCACATTTGGCTGTAAAGTTCTTGGTTGATTTAGTTGTTTTTCTACTAAAGTATCATCATGATACCTGGATTACTAAGTTGACTTTTGGTAATTATGCATCTGAAAATGAGATGTATGCTAAACTCATAAAGGGCTCTTAAATATAATTACCCAACAGTTTTTGTAGCACTTTAAATAAAATACTTTTAAGGGTCTTTACTTAAAGTTCTATCAAAATTCAAATTGTTTATTGGAAATCCATGATCTTCACACGTCCGTTATAAATTTTGCCCCAAATTACATGTTAATAATTTCAAATCAAGTATTATTGCAGTTTAATTTACGTCAAATCTCATCATTAAATGTGAATAATCTGCATAACTTTCTTCTAGGAAGCTATGGTGAATCCTGCAGCCCGTCGATACTGGGTACATTTATTTGTCCCTGCGGGCTTTGTGATTGGATGGTACCTCGATAAGCTGCAAGACCAGAAGCTGACGGCTTTTAGAAACAAGAGTGCGTTGTTCGGAAGGTGAGAAAAGAACTCAAATCCCCTGTTTATTAAATCAAGCATGATGATAAACAATCTCCTTTCTCTGCAGGGAGCTGAAGCCTGACGAGGAGGTGACCTGGAGGTAGAGGAGTAAACATCCTCTCAGCTGTAAATGATTTCTGTTGGTCCTGAGATCCATGTACATAAGAAGAGTCATGTGACTCTCTTGTCACTTCCTTTGAGTTGTATCAAACAATAATAAATGATGGTCTCGAAGAATTTTGGTGGAGAACAATTGTTTTATTTTGCAAACATGGATAAATCGGTTTAAGGGGAGACATTTTTATTTCATAGAAGTGATTTATTTTGGTGGAACAAAAATAAATTCAGGACTGAAGAGGTTCTGCAGTGTGGATAATCCCCTTTTCAAAAAGCAGTTCAGCCAAAGCGATCTGTCAAAAAAAAAAAGGATCAGCGTTAAATCTGAAAGTTCAAATGTTTTTATAATTCAGAGAGCATTTTTTCAGTGTTTATGAACAGATTTAGTTTGAACTGAACTCACTCGATCCTGAGTGGAATCACAGGGCAAACTTCCTACAGTCACAAAGCTGGGATACGAATGAATAAGAAACTCCACAGCGTCTGTGTGCTAAAAACAATGAGCACACATCATCAATAGCAGAACATTAGCATAAGCGCTGAAAGGATTATCCGAACGTACCTCTGCTTGTACCTCACAACTCTTGGGCTCCTCTTTGTGGTAAACTCTGGAGTTGTCTGTGGTGTAATAAAGGTGGACTGCGTCTCCATCGCTGCATAGTCTGGTAAGAGTAAAGCAGTTTAGATTTGGAGTTACAGAAGTAAC
>NC_050535.1:4970522-4979591 GCF_002922805.2 Oryzias melastigma | reverse complement strand
TTATCATACAAAAAAAACTGGATAAAATGTCTAATTTTGCCAAAACAGCTAACATATTGATCAAATAAAAGCTAAACTCCAAATGATCTTTAAATAAAACTGGAAAAATATATTATTTTACTAAAACAGCTAGCATAATGCTAAAATTTAAGCTAATCTAAAAAAGTCAAAGTTTGCTAATACAGCTAGAATAATGTTAAATTATTAGCTGAGCTCCAAATTATCCTAAAAAAAATGAAAAAAAAAGTTTACTTTTGCCAAACAGCTAGCATGATGCTAAAATTTTAGCTAAACTCTCCAAATTATCCTAAAAAAACTTATAAAAAATGTCTAAATTTGCCAAGACATCTAGCATATTTACTAAAATAAAAGCTAAACTCCAAATTATCGTAAAATAAAACTGGAAAAATATCTAATTTTTTAAAACAGCTAGCATAATGTTAAGATTTAAGCCTAACCCAAAATTATCCTAATGAAAAAAAAAGAAACATCAAATTTTGCCTAATTTTGGCATATTGTTAAAATATTAGCTAAACTCAGTTATCCTAAAACAAAACTGGAAAAATAACTAATTTTACCAAAACAGCTAGCATAATGCTAAAGTATTAGCCAACTCCAAATTAGTCTAAAAAACTGGAAAAATATCTAAATTAGCCAAAAAAAAGCTAACATGTTGCTAAAATAAAAGCTAAATTCCAAATTACTCTAATAAAAATCCAGTAGTTTCTGAACATTTTGTCTCTACCTGAAAGTTAGCAGAAGTTCTCAAGTTTCAACGTTTTTTTTAAAGATTTAAGACATTTTTCATTCATTTCCTATGGGGGGCGTATTTTGCTCAATATTTCAAGAACTCTAAAGTTAATAAATACCAAACGTACAAGCAGTAGTGTCCTGCGCGAGCTGAATGTTTTGATGCCAAAATTACTGAAAATGTGAGTTTTTACGTTCCAAAAAATGTAGGGAAAGGCGTAAAACATTCCTAAAATAATGCATACACGTGCAGCTTTACCTGGCACATCCAGCGCGGAGAAGCTTTATTTGAGTTTGGGTGGTGATGTGTGGCGCCATGGCCTTAACCCGTCCATCCTCCCACCGAACGGGTGCTCCTTGAACACTGGTAGCTAGTTCATCTGTGATAGAACACGGTTCATGAGACGTCTATAAACACTAATTCCTGATTGTACGTCATACCTGGAGTAAGCACGGGAGGCAGGCAGTCGTGGAGGAAATCTTTGGCTTTCTGGTCGACGGCAGCATCCACCGGGGCGTAATCTGGAAGTTTCTTCATCAGATTCTCGATTTGAGAGAGGAATTTCTCCCTCCGAGGGTCCTTCTGGATTAAACCAACTTTCGTTAGGAGACTAAGAAGTTAACCACAAGAGGATTCAAACTTTCTTTTTGGGGCATTTGCCTTGTCAGAGTTCTGCACTCCCATGTATGTTAGGTAGTCCAGAGGTAAACCTTTACGGAACTCCACATCCTCTTCCATCGCAATTTCAAGAGCGGCCGTAACAACCTGGAAAAAACATACGATAAAATAAATAAATTCACTTTTAAAGCCTGGGAGATTTACTTGGAAAGGTTTCTTAACCTCTAAAAGAAAGAAAAAAATAAATCTTTAAACCAAACTTGTATTATTATAAATCTGAGATTTAATTAAAGACGAATAAATTAGTTTTTTTTTAAAACGGACCCCCAGAATTTTTGCTTTTATGAATTTTGAATAATAAAGAACGAAAATGTATTTAAATTACAAATATACTTTTTAATACAACTTGTGTTGAAGCCCATAAATACAAACTCACAGCAGAAATCGGGATCTCACCTTCTGCATTAGATCCCCCCAGCTGTTCTTCTGGAAGGAGGAGATGGTGATGTGCAGAGAGTGCGCGTCCGGAAGACATCTGCCCTGATGGATGAACCCTCGAGGAAAGTAGAGGAGGTCTCCCGCCTCCAGGACCACGTCCAGGATGGGCTTTCCGATGTCTGACTGGTCAAAATTAGCTGGAAAAGTCCCAAATCATCACAGTTTAGACCTGGCATGTTATTAAATAAATGGAAAATTCATTCATGGTTTAGTTTTTGGTATTTACTTACGGCTTGAAAATACAGGCAAGACCTCCTCCTCCGACCTAGAACAAAGTAAATATATTTAATATTTAATAACAAATAATTAAAATTTTGTTGACAAACATCGCCTCTAATGGATCCAATGTACAAAATGTGTGTATTTATGATTATGCCTTTATAGGGATCTTTTACTTTTAATATTTAGGACTTGGTTGATGAAAATAGATTTGAATCTTTTTAAGCTTAATAAATCAATAACAGATTCATAAAAATATTAATCGATTTAGCACATAAAGTTAAAGTCCGCTAGCTTGATGCTATCGTTTAATGGAATTTCCTATAGGATGGCTAACGCTAAGTCAACCTAAACATTCATTGCCGACTAAATGAACATCTTTATAAACTCACAGGCATCAATTTTCTTAACTCTTTTAAGGAAATATATTTTAAAGCAACCATTTTTGGTCTAAAACGTAGTTTTTTGCTCATACTTTGTTTTTCTTCTGGAATAAGATGTAATGTTACAGCGCGAGCTCCACCTAGTGGCCAAACTGAAACGGCCTCCAGGAGAAGCAGAACAATTGTTGGAGCTTTGAGAATCCACGTAACACTGTATAATAATACCAGTCAAATTATTTCATTAATACATTTTATAGCATGTGAACTGTATGAGATTAATATAAACGTATTCAAATCATTTAGTAGATTATTAATGTATTTCTAAACAAATGTGTATAAATATGTAAACTCAAAATTGAGTTAAATCGAATATAATCGTTTCTGTAAACTAATCTATTCCCAGCCGTATTAATGCTGTAATTTTTCCAATCAAGTTTGATTTGTTTTGCTTGAAATAAACCAAATCAAGCAATCATCATCACCTTGGGTTGTACACCCTCCAGTGTTTCTTTCCCTCCAGCTGAACCACAAAAGCCTCGATATCGTCGTAATGCGGCGCAAAGCCTTGAGTTCCAGGTGGCGTCAGGTATCTGGTTAAAAAAAAAAGGGATAAAATCCCTTAAAAATTGTATTTTAAGAACAGATTTAGTTCGTCTCAACACTCACACGTTGGCTCCAGCCATGCTGCCAAACTGCTCCTGGAGGATGGACAGCACGTTCCACACCGTGGAGGAGAAGGCCTGAGGGTTCAGCATGCGGAGGGAGCAGCCACTCTGGAGGAAGGAATGCGGATGTTGACCAACATGCAGCGGAAATTGATAGCTGAAATCGCTAAAACAAATAGCTGAAATCGCTAAAGCTAGTAGCCAGCTAAAATATTAGTTAAATGCCTAATTAGCCTAAAGAATAAAAAAGCCTAAGTTAGCCAAAACAGCTAGCATGTATTTGAAATGTTAGCTAAACTCCAAATTAGCCTAAAAAACAACAAAAAAGCCCAAATTAGACAAAATAGCTAGCATGCAGCGGAAATATTGGCTGAACTCAAATTAAAACTAAAAAAAAACCCGAAAAAAAATAGCCAAAACAGCTACCATGGAGCTGAAATATTAGATACATTCCAAAATAGCCTAAAACACAAAAAAATCCTAAATTAGCCAAAACAACTAGCATGTAGCTGAGCTATTAGTTAAACTTCAAATTAGCCAAATAAAAAAACAACAAAAAAGAAGCCCAAATTAGCCAAAATACCTGCGAATCAGACCTACGATACTGATTTGCTGTGGCGACCCCTGAAGGGAAAAGCCGAAAGAAAAAGAAGAAGCTAGCATGCAGCTGAAATAATAGCTAAACTCCAATTAAACCTAAAAAAACCTGAAAAAACTCCAAAATTAGCCAAAACAGCTAGCATGTAGCTGAACTACTAGCTAAACTCCAAATTAGCCCAAAAGAACAACAAAAAAAGAAGCCCAAATTAGCCAAGATAGCTAGCACCCAGCTGAAATATTAGCTGAGCTCAAATTAAACCTAAAAATAAAATAATAAAAAAAAAACTGAAAAGAAATCCAAAATTAGCCAAAACAGCTAGCATGTAGCTGAAACATTAGCTAAACTCCAAAATAGCCTAAAAAAACCTCACTGAAAATTGCCAAAAAAAGCCCAAAAAGCTAGCATAATACCAATATAACTTTTAACTTTACTACACACTGACTCCATATAATATAAAGTAACAATTAATCGACTATTAAATTAGTCGTCGACTATTTTAATAGTCGATTAGTTGTTGATTAGTCGACTAATTGTGGCAGCCCTATCCTCACCTCATAGAAGTCCCACACAGTGAACGGCAGAGCCCTGCCTGGAGGATTGAGCGTTTCCCTCTTGCCGTTAGTGTAGCTTGTGACGTCCAGGTTCACTCCAAACTGAACGTTTTCCTTTAAATAAAAAAAAAAAAAGAATTTCAACCTTTTTTTTTTCAATCAATAATCTTATAAGTTTAGTTGGCAGCAGTGTAAGATGCTTTTTTTAAAGGTGTATTTATTATTATTTAATCTGATTTTTAAATTTAGCTGAACTAGCAACAAAGATAAATACATTTTTATTTTAATCTTAAAGCAAACATTTTGGGGTTTAAATTGACTTCAAATGATGTTTCCTACTACACAGACAACAAAACAGCTTTATTGAAGCAAAAATATCTTCATACTATACAGTAAAAGCTTTGAAATATGTCAGAAAACTACCTCTCTCAGTATGCGATCAAACTCCGCCGTGGAGAACAGCCCTTTGTAATAATCTGGATTTCTGCGGCGAACATAGATGGGCTTCTTTTCCCACGTATCCCTAAACAGAGAAAATTGTCACTTAAAACACAGAATTCTGACCATGAAATCTTGAAAATACTTTTAAAAGGTGTACGTGTTTTTATAAAAGTTAACAAAGAATGAAAATAAAGATAAACAGAAGAAATTTCTGCAGATGTTAGATTAACTATTAAAGTTTAGTTCATTTGATAAAACAGAAAGAGAACAAATGATGAATAGGGACTAATTCATTCAGACGTGTAGTTAAATAACTAATAAGCAGCTGTGATGAGTTCCCAGGATACAGGGACCAACCTAAAGAAAGGAGCTTCAGGAACAGGATGGATGATCCACTTGAACATCTTAGCGGCTCTTTCTCTGCTGTTACTGATCGAGCCCAGATCCACCAGGACAGCATCCAAAGACTCTATGCTGACACACTTCTCTGCCTTCTGCATCCAAAGAAGAGAGATTCTTTGGCGTTTTTTTAGTAGTCCGTCAAATTGTGTTTAAAAAAAAAAGCATTGATATATGGCGCCCCCATCAGCAGATGGCGACCTAGGCGGCCGCCTAGCTCGCCTATGTCCAGGGTCGCCCTTGTTTTCTTTTTTTAAATAAACGTTATTGTAAACATCTGTTTCAGTATTTAAAAAAACTGTGTAAAATAGCCATTAGTACACATTGTACATTGTAATATAAAAACAAAGGGACTCTTTAGGTTGGAACAAAGACTATACTGTTTAGGGACGCCATATTTAAAACTATACCTGGTACATACATTCACATCTGCTGTAACGTTCTGGTTTTCGGTTTTCTGTGCAGCTTTTAGAAGCTTCTTCCTCCTCTTCCGCCTTTCAGACTTGATTTGGGCTTTTGATGGAATCCCTACTACTGAGGATGTGGTCTTTGATTTCCTCCTGATTTCCACCTAAAACGAAGAACAAGTCATGTGCAAATTATCGTTTACTAATATTAACAATCAAGTCGTTTTAAAGTCACAATATAAAATATCTGTACCTTTACATCGGTCTTTTTAACATTAGAAGGCGGTTGTGGCGGTAAAATCTGATACAGAGAAAATGCAGACATGTGTTTTCTCTCCATGTTTTCCCCGCTGATGCTGCTGCTTCTTCCTCTGCTGCTAAGCGGAAACCGGAAATGACAGTTCTCCTGTTGGCTCACTACTGCCACCCCAGGTTGGTTTATGAACTGCACTGTCTCCACATTTCCACATTTTTTTTCTTTGATGTAAAATATGTGAATAATTATAAACAAAATAAGTATTTTTTTAATAGAAAATTTGGGTTTAAAAATATGATTGATCACAGATAAATTGTAAATCAGGAAATTACACTGTTTATATCATTTTAATCAAAACAACAACAACAATTATATTATTATTATTAGTAGAAGTAGTATTTATTTTTGTTATAAAAAATAAAGATCAAATTTAAAAATAAGATCACATAAATTTGTCAATTAAAAAAAATGCTTTTTTGTATTACATGTTCATGAAAACAAAAAATAAATTGTTTTTATTAACATGTAATACAAAAAATAGATTTTTTTTCTTTTTCTATTTTTTTTATAAAACGAAAACATAAAAAAATCTTACAACATTTTATTTCTAAGGGGGAAAATCTAGCTACATGCCAAACTAACATTTCATTAGTCAGTCATTGTGACAAAGAACTTTAGAGCGAAAAAAAAAAAAAAGTTTCAGGTAGACATTAAGCTTATACCAAACCACTTGAACAAACTTGACTGTACACTAAAAAAATAAAAATACATTTTTTGAAAATTACAAAACTACATTTCATCCATCTTTTTCTTCTGCATATCTGAAGCCGAGTGAAAGTCGTGTTGTGGCAGGAGTCCAGACCAGACCTCCTTCTCCACAGAGGCGCCCCCAGGCCAGGTGAGAAACATAGTTCCTCCAGCGAGTACCAGGTCTTCCCTGGATTCCACCTCCTGTTGGGACATGCCCAAAATACTTCCCCAGGATCTGCAAAAGGAGCTTCACCTCCTTTTTCACTATAATGTTACAAAGACAGCTTTTACATCTCTTCAAATGTCAATCTCTGACTCCTTTAGAAGTTTAAAATCCACAGTGAACAGGTTAATAGTATAACTCGTGCTGATGCTTTGGTTATGAAGGGACTGGACAGTAGGGCTCCTGCTTTTTCCCAGAATACCTCCTATAGATCAATTCAAAGGAAGAGATCAAATACTTTGTTTGAATCCACAAAGCATATAGCTTTGATGGATGAACTTCCACAAACCCTCAAGAACTTTGTGTACTTGGTGAAGCTGATCCACAGCTGGGACTAAAACCACACTGCTGCTCCAGAATCAGAACTTTGACTATGAGGTGAACTCTACTTTTCTCTGTTATTTGTATAATTCACATTTATTACTGATGAAATGTATTCATTGTAATGTATCAATTATATTTATGTGCAATAGCATAGATGAATAGATTAGTTGAGTGTGAAAACAGCAAATTAAAAGTGGTTCTAATTTTTTTTTACAACTCTTTATTGACAATTCAATATTCTGATCAAATTTGAACACATTTTCAAACAATATACATAGAACTATAGATTATAGGAACTTGTAGAAACATTTTCCTCAAACAAACCAAACAAAATTGTGTTTAAGACTAAATTATAAAACAGAATAAAGCATTAAAACAAAATAACATAAAATGAAATCAAAAGATTCCAATCAAAATAGTTTGTTTCCCTTTGTTTTTTTATTTTTTATTGACAAAAGTTGAAGTTTACAATATAAAAAGCAGTTGTACAACATGTTTAACAAGTTACAATTTGAATAGTCACATAAAATGTAAATAACAACATATATTATAAAAAGGACACAATAATAAAAAGTATTGAATAAAATAAAGAGAATAATGAACATAATGAACATAAAATTAGATTCAAAGCAGTAAATTACATCTGATACTTTAAAATTTCATAGAATGTTTATTTTCCATTAAATTTATGGATACAAAAGTAAGCAGAGTTCTTTATGAAATGTGAAGAAAAAAGATGGTTTGGTCTTAATAAATCGAAATTTAAGTATATAAAATTTACTCAGGTTAATTATAACATTTAAAATATTTTCTGTATTTTTGTTTTTCTAAAATAAACCCTCTACTTCCTTGAAGGCAAAAGTACTTATTCACTCATACCACCAGAGGGCGCTTGTTCTCGTTTCCCCAGTGTGGTCTCGGCGCTGATGTTTCCCAGAATGCTTTGCAGCATGCAGTCGCAGATGTTTGTCCAGCCGTCGCTCTTCCAACAATGCAGCCCGTAACGTTGCTGTGACCACTGCGCGATGGAAACACTGGAGCTCCGCGGACTTGTTCGGAAGCTGCCGCCGTGTCACCGTCAGCTCTGAGGACTCCCAGCCGCCGCCATGTCTGCCAGGCAGCGCCGCTGCAGCTCGTAGACCATCCCGGAGCCTCCACAGGCGGTGAGTAGCCCGCGAAGCTAACGCTGCTCCCGCAGATCCGCTCACAGAGAGCGCCTTGTGTTGTGACCAGCAGCGGCTAGCCCGGGCTAGCTACATGTACCCACATTCAAGCCGGGATTTTTAATGATTTTCGTCCCTGTTCAGAATTGTGACATTATGTTTTATTCGTCTCTATTTTTACTAAGAAAATGTAAATATAAATTAATGTTGGAAACAGTTTTTAAATCTGTGATGTTTTCCTCAGTTAAAGCACACGTCAACCTGACCGATGTGACCTGATGGGACTGCAGCACCTCTGGAAATGACTAGAATTTATTAATATTATTTTTAAATCATTATAAATATAAATTGACCATGTTATTTTGTATTTTTATGCCATTCATTTGTAGTCTAATTTTTATTAATCCTGATTTGGATATTTATAATACTGTTAGAATATGTTAATAATTATATATTTAATCTCTAAGTTCAATTTTCATCATTTATTTTCTCAAAAAAGTCTTAGCTGCATAATATGGAGCATTTAGATGATTTGTTTTATTGTGCAATATAAATTAATACAACATTTGTTACTAAAAAATCATAAATTTATTCTAAGAGTTTTATTTTTCAGTCATTTTAATATTTAGTCTTAATTCTACAATGCATTGCAAACATATTTATTTTAAATTAAGTGTAGAATTTTGCTTTTTTTAATTTAAAAATTATAACTTAAAGTTAATTGCAGTTATAATTAATAAGTTATTTAAAGTACCACTTCAATAAAAATGGTGTTTTTAACATACTTTTGTTGCATTTTTCTGACAAATGAGGACATTTA
>NC_050535.1:4962126-4969767 GCF_002922805.2 Oryzias melastigma | reverse complement strand
TTAATCTCTAAGTTCAATTTTCATCATTTATTTTCTCAAAAAAGTCTTAGCTGCATAATATGGAGCATTTAGATGATTTGTTTTATTGTGCAAAATAAATTAATACAACATTTGTTACTAAAAAATCATAAATTTATTATAAGAGTTTTATTTTTCAGTCATTTTAATATTTAGTCTTAATTCTACAATGCATTGCAAACATATTTATTTTAAATTAAGTGTAGAATTTTGCTTTTTTTAATTTAAAAATTATAACTTAAAGTTAATTGCAGTTATAATTAATAAGTTATTTAAAGTACCACTTCAATAAAAATGGTGTTAACATACTTTTGTTGCATTTTTCTGACAAATGAGGACATTTATATGGAAAATTAGGATTAAATTTGCTCTTCCGAGTATTTCTTTATTCAAATCATTTTTGAATCATGCAAAATGTCATTTAAAAAAGATTGTTTTTATGATCACAAGCTCCAATCGGATGTATCCACCTGCAGACAAATAGATCCACGAACGTCTTTCTTATCTGAGCTGGATAGTCCCAATATTGTTCATCATTATTGTTGCACAAATAATGTTGGCTTGGGTTTGTGAAGAGCTCTACGCTAGCAGGAGAGAGTGTAAACAAAGGGATGATGGGAAGTCAAGGCAGGCTTACCCTGCGTTCAACAAACACTCAGTTTGTGCGTCACTGTCTGTATTTCAAAATCTAAGCTGTTTTAGAGTTTCTGCATTTGCTGACTTATCAAACGTCTGTTGAGGATTTTTGACTCATTTGGTGATTTTTTTTATTTTTTTTTTGTGGTTTCGTATGTGCCCTACAATGTCTTAAACTTGTGGAAGAAAAGTGCTGAATCTGCAGCCTGTAGAGACTAGAAGAGGTGAATGGTAAACAGTTGTGTGAAGGTCGTGTTCTGTGCAAAACTGACACAGCAGTTTTTCTTTTTTTTCTCATTTATTCTGGGATTTTTCCGACTCAGCTTGTGCCCACTAATGTGTACAGCGTTTGGATGTGGTGGAGTTGGAAGTGTCCCCACTGATGCTGGAGTTGCCGTTTATGTATTTGGCTTGTAAACGAAATAAAATTGGTTTGTGATCATCCGGCTGTCTGGAGGACTCGCACACAATGCTGCTTGTTTCTCATATTTCACTATTTAATTGGACAACATGGTGACTTAACAGGACGCTGCTCCGCCGCTGCAGACCGAGGATCGATCTCTGTACTCCGAGGAGTCACTTCCACACTTTTGGAGAAATGATTTCTTCTCTGTGCGGTCACGTTAAGCAGCAATTACCATCCAACAAAACAGAGAAATGAAAAAAATCAACATTTTTTTGTGAAAATGTAGAATTTAATGTTCTGTTTTACCTCATTCTTCAAATTTTTTTTTTTTGCCAAAATAAATAGCAAATTTGCAATTTTTTTCTAAATTAATGGCGTTCACTGATTACATTTAACACATTCCTAATATTTTTTCCCAAATGAAATCCATTTTGAGTTCTAAATCGCTCTAAAACCTAAGATGTAACAGGTAGTGTCTGAAAATTTAACACAGTTGTCACTGACATGCCTTTAAGTGAGATGCTGGTGTTGTCATAGTAACCAACTCCAACATCCCTCAAAGGCTTTCTTCTTCTTCTTTTTTTCTTCTCTGTGTATTTTAGCAAAAACCGTTTGCCTTACAGACACGATGTGATTCACAGAATCACAGCAGATTCTTCATAACTCTGATGGTATTTCCGCTCCAGAACTAAAGTTCTGCACATATGGACTTGTACTGGCTCGGTTTATTGAACACAAATGTGATTTTACGTCATCCCTGCTGTCATTAATTAAAACATCAGCAAGTGTGTCTCCATTATGGATTGTATTTTTGATTATATTTTCATTTCCCCCCCCTTTTATCTACATATTCTGGTCTGTTAGTCTTTATTGTGCTTTTTTGATAAGTCAACACTATTATAAAACACAGATTTATGTAAGTTTTAGCTGTGTGATGACTTTTACGTCATTTTTTACTGAATAAGATGTTTCACAGTCTCAAATCAGTTAGTTCTGTGAAATTTAGAAGTAAACTAAAGTCAAAAATGCATTTTAGAGATAATGAGAGGTTTGTTTTTTGAAGAAATTTCCATTAAAATCCAATAAAAAAAAAGGTTTTTGTACTAAATCCACATAAACAAAAAAACAGCATCATTTATTCTGTAGGAAATTAAAAAAATCTTGAATATTTTTTTTCCTTATTTAATCAAATTATAGTAGATTTGTTGTTGACGTCCTAATTCTTGAAAGTCAAAAATGCAGAATTTCTTCCTGGTTTAATATTTCACCAGTAATTTTTAGGGCTGGTTGATAAAATCGATCTAAGATTAATAACCGATCCATAAAAGTAGAGATCGATCGAACACTTAAAGCTAAAGTCCGTTAGTTTGATGCTATCGTATAAGCGATAAGCTAATGCTAACGCTCGGTCAATCCTGACAAAATAAACATCTTTATAAACTCACAGACTTGAATTTTCCAAACTCTTTTAAGTAAATATTAATTTAAAGTAACCATTTTTGGTCTAAAATACACATTTTTTGCTTATATTTTCTTCTTCTTCTGGTATAATTTGTACTGCGATAGTGCGATCGCCATCTAGTGGCCAAACTGAAACGCCCTCCAGGAGATGCAGAACAATTGTTGTCTTCTCCATTTGTGAATCCATGTAAAACTTAATAATCGTATAATTTCACTAATACATTTTACAGTATGTGACTGTATCAGATTAATAGGAAAATCTTCTAAACATATGAATTGAATTTATGGAAATTATTGGCGATACCCAACACTAGTAGTTTTTTATCAACATGTTTTAATCCATCACATCAGTAGAAATTGTCAAAGTTACTTTCTTTACTGCAACCCTAGTTTGTATTCATAATTTAAACTCATCAAATTTTCACCAATACTGTGGTAATAATCGCTTTTTCCTGTAATAAGAGTCGAGATGATCCATGAAATGGAGCAGCTCCCCTGAGATTCTGCCACTAAAAGAAGATTTTCTCATTCTGGTCTGTGATTAAAGTTTGTTTTAGCACCAAATCAGAGAGAAATCCATCGACTGCTTGAACGTCTCAGGCAGCTTTACATTTCTCTGGTAATTCATATTCTAAAAATCCGGATTTCTTTGCATAGAAGCGTCCATCTGCTTCCCTCCAGTGGACCTTCTGTTACTGTCTGGCCTGATTTAATGTTGGGTTTCATCCACGTGTGCATGTCAGCCTTTTTTTATATAGATTTAACGCATCAACAGACCTGCGCCCCCCTCCCCTGCCAATTTTTGTCGCCACCGCTTGACATGCTTAGTTTGAGCCAAGTGCGTTTCAAGGACTGAAAGGACTTTAGCGACACGACTTCTAGCGGCGAGAGCGCATGATGTTGACACTCAGGTGCAATCACTTCTCGCGTAGTACACTCCAGTAATTCTCTGGCGTTGCGGGCTAATCGCCCTGGCTCTGCTCCCACGATCCATCAGTGTCTGGAGGACGAGGCTGGCGGGGTTCAAGCAGCTGTTGTCAGGCTGACTTAATGTGCTGTGGACTATGCCAGGCTGCTTAGGAGAGAGTCAGGGAGAACTCTCAGGAGGACGAAGCCAGCAAGGATGCTGCTGCTGCTGCTGCTGCTGCTGCTGCTGCTATGACAAGATAACAAGAGGATTTAGAAGTTAGGGAAGCAGGATTTTTAGAGCTTGGCTTTAAATTAAGCTGGTTTGGCCTCTTATCTGTTCTTGGTGCACAGCCTCTGACAGCTTTTCATGATCAAGTAGACAAAAATCAGACATCAAAACTGAAAGACGAAGCTTGTTTTTATTCACTAAATCATTCTGAAGTTTTAGCTTAAACAATTTAGAGTTTTCTGTTTTTTAGAATTTGGAATAAACAATCTGTTTAGCTCAACCTTATGAACTTTGATTATAATTTTTTTAACTTTGATCATTGACTGTAAAAGAGAACTGGACTGAGTGACCCCTTGTGCTCCAAACAGGTAGTGCTCGCTGGCTCCAAGAATCCAAAATCCCAAAGAGTTTAATTGAGAAAAAACAGCTTCTGTAATTCTGGAGTATAAGTCGAAGGAGCAAAAAATGTCTAATCAAGAAGAAAAATAAATATATGCAAGTTGCACTGGAGAATAAGTCCCACCAGAGTATACTTACATAGTGCACCGGAGTATAAGACGTTCTGAAGTATAAGTTGTTCTCAAGTATAAGTCACTCTGGAGTATTAGTTCCTCTGGAGTATAAGTCTCTCTGGAGTATTAGTTGCTCTGGAGTATTAGTCTCTCTGGAGTACAAGTCGCTCTGGAGTATAAGTCACTCTAGACTAAAAGTTGCTCTGGAGTATAAGTCAGTCTAGAGTATAAGTCGCTCTACAGTATAAGTTGTTGTGGAGTATTAGTCGCTCTGGAGTATTAGTTGCTCTGGAGTATTAGTCTCTCTGGAGTATAAGTCGCTCTGGAGTATAAATCACTCTAGAGTATAAGTCGCTCTGGAATATTAGTCTCTCTGGAGTATAAGTTGTTGTGGAGTATAAGTCGCTCTGGAGTATAAGTCACTCTAGATTATAAGTCGCTTTAGAGTATAAATCACTCTAGACTAAAAGTTGTTCTGGAGTGTTAGTCTCTCTGGAGTATAAGTCACTCTGGAGTAATAGTCGTTCTGGAGTATAAGTCACTCTAGATTATAAGTCGCTCTGGAGTATAAGTCGCTCTGGAGTATAAGTCGCTCTGGAGTATAAGTCACTCTAGAGTATAAATCGCTCTGGAATATTAGTCTCTCTGGAGTATAAGTTGTTCTGGAGTATAAGTCGCTCTGGAGTATAAGTCACTCTAGAGTATAAATCGCTCTGGAGTATAAGTCACTCTAGAGTATAAATCGCTCTGGAATATTAGTCTCTCTGGAGTATAAATTGTTGTGGAGTATAAGTCGCTCTGGAGTATAAGTCACTCTAGATTATAAGTCGCTTTGGAGTATAAATCACTCTAGACTAAAAGTTGTTCTGGAGTGTTAGTCTCTCTGGAGTATAAGTCGCTCTGGAGTAATAGTCGTTCTGGAGTATAAGTCACTCTAGATTATAAGTCGCTCTGGAGTATAAGTCGCTCTGGAGTATAAGTCGCTCTGGAGTATAAGTCACTCTAGAGTATAAATCGCTCTGGAATATTAGTCTCTCTGGAGTATAAGTTGTTCTGGAGTATAAGTCGCTCTGGAGTATAAGTCACTCTAGAGTATAAATCGCTCTGGAGTATTAGTCTCTCTGGAGTATAAGTTGTTCTGGAGTATAAGTCGCTCTGGAGTATAAATCACTCTGGAGTAACAGTCGTTCTGGAGTATAAGTCACTCTAGACTAAAAGTTGTTCTGGAGTATTAGTCTGTCTGTGGAGTAATAGTTGCTCTGGAGTGTTAGTAGGTCTGGATTATCAGTCACAGGAGCAAAAAATGTCTTATCAAGAAGAAAAAAACATACGCAAGTCACACCAGAGTATAAGTCGCTCTTGAGTATTAGTTGTTCTGGAGTATTAGTCGCTCTGGTGTATTAGTTTCCCTGGAGTATAAGTCGCCCCTGAGTATAAGTCACACCAGAATATATACGTAAGACGCACCGGAGTATAAGTCGCTCTTGAGTACAAGTCACAGCAGAGTGTATATGTAAGTCGCACTGGAGTATAAGTTCCTCTGGAAATAACAAAATAACAAATAAAAAAAATTACGTATATATAAGCCTGTTAATTCTTAAAAAAACACAAATAGGTTAAAAGTCGCACCCCTGGCTTAAGTATGTTAAAAAAACTGCGACTTATACTCCAGAAAATGTTGTATTACTGTCATTATATTTGTTAGATTGCTGCTTTACTGCCCTTTTCTTGGCACATTCTTGCTAATTCTATTTTTTTTAAATATTTTTTCTGTAGTGCAAGTTATAAACTGACCAATCAGATGCCTCAGTAAAAGCATGTGGTCAGACGTCCAACCTTCAAAAGGCTTCATTGATAGATTTTGGTAGGGGTGTGGCCTAGTGGTTACCATAGAAACAGTTACTTGGACCAATCACTGCTTACGGACAATTTCTGTTTCCAACATGGCAACGCCATTTTGTTGGAGTCAGAACTAAACCGTTTTCTAAAGGTGACATCACATCCACTCGATCCAGTTCTCTTATACAGTCAGTGTAATTAAGCTTGATCTCAGTGTTTGAAACAAATAATGAACAAAAACTGATTTAAACTACTATAAACATGAACCTTGTTAACAATATACATACATAGGAGGAAGACGGTGTCTAAGTTACTTTAAAGATTTGGCCAGACGATTGTCGGGACTTTCTAACAAGTTCTATTTATGGATTCAGCCCAATTGATATTTAAAGGCTGGCTGAGGGTGGCGTTGATGCTGGGAGACGGCACTGGCAGAGGTTATGCAATTATGTTCAGTTGTCAAAGCCAACATTTGGAGTCACACTTCCACTCTGGATGCAGGCGGATGAGAGCGACCCGCTAACTTTTTCTCTCCTATGGCATTTCTAAAACTTTATTACCAGCCAGGCTGCGAAAGTGCTAAACCTGCTCAGTCTGGTGTGGAAAATGAATCTTTCCACTAGCAAGTGTCCTCAAACGGTAAATAAGACTTGCAGAATTTCACAGGTGAGTCTCACTTTTAATGTCTGCCCCGTCGTTTGGAGTGGAACCAGCTTGAGATGGCTGTTCTGTGGAGATACTTGTGATTCATGTTCTGGGTAATAAGAGTTCTGTCGACAGGACCGGTGATCTATCACAGTTGTCCCTTATCACATGGTTAAAATAGTCGCCCTGCGGACTCACAAACATTTGGAGTTTTATTTGGTTTTTGCATCACCAGTGGGGCAGAAAAGACGACTATTCTCATAAATATTGATAATAATGAAAGTTAGCAACTTGCTTAGAAGCAAATTCAACTCAAAAGTTATTACTGCAATGCTTTGGATAAAGTTTTAATCAGGAATTTAAATTATATCAATGATTTTGTTGTGGTTTTGAACCAGAACAGCCGGAGTGTCAAACTCAATCGCATAAGGGACCAAAATCCAAAACACACGTTTTGTCACGGAATAAACATTTATTGAACACACTAAAACTACATTTTTTAAACTTTAAAATCTTAACTTTTTAAAATAATTATTAACTATCTTGCTGGTGTGAATGCTGTAAGCTGAATTTGGCCGCTAAAGATGATAGCTGAAATCACTGAAGCTAATGGCTAAAAACATTGAAGGGGAAAGGCAGATAAAATATTAGCCTTACTCTAAAACACTTTAAAAAACTTAAAAAGAGAAGCCTAAATTAGCCAAAACAGCTAGCATGTAGCTGAAAAAATAACTAAACTTCAAAATAGCTTTAAAAAAGCCTAGATTAGCTAAAACAACTACCGTGTAAATATTAGCCTGACTACAAAACAGCCTCAAAAAACTTAAAAAGAAAAGCCTAAATTAGTCAAAACAGCTAGCATGTAGCTGAAAAAATAACTAAACTTCAAAATAGCCTAAAAAACAAAAAAAAGCCTAATTTAGCTAAAACGGCTAGCGCGTAAATATTAGTGTAACTCCAAAACAGCTTAAAAAAACTTTAAAAGA
>NC_050535.1:4961849-4962076 GCF_002922805.2 Oryzias melastigma | reverse complement strand
AACTACAAATCAGCCTCAAAAAACTTAAAAAGAAAAGCTTAAATTAGCCAAAAAAGCTAGCATGTAGCTGAAAAAATAACTAAACTTCAAAATAGCTTAAAAAAAACCTAGATTAGCTAAAACAACTAGCGTGTAAATATTAGCCTGACTACAAAACAGCCTCAAAAAAAACTTAAAAAGAATAGCCTAAATTAGCCAAAACAGCTAGCATGTAGCTGAAAAAATAA
>NC_050535.1:4961195-4961584 GCF_002922805.2 Oryzias melastigma | reverse complement strand
GAAATTGATTGCTAAAAACACTGAAGCTATGATAGCCAGCTAAAATTTAGCTAAATGCCAAATTACCCTGAAAAAATAAAAAAAAGGAAAAACTTTGGTTAGCATAAACAGCTAGCATGTAGCTGAAAAAATGGCTAAACTTCAAAATATCCTAAAAAACTGTAAAAAGCCTAAATTAGTCAAAACAGCTAGCATGTAAATATTAGCCTGACTACAAAACAGCCTAAAAACGTATGAAGAAAAGCCTAAATTACTCAAAACAGCTAGCATGTAGCTGAAATATTAGCAAAACTCCAAAATAGCCTAAAAAACTTAAAAAGAACGGCTCGGGTCATTTTTAGACATTAGCTGTTAGTCCAGCTAAATCTTTGCACATCTGCAGGAAACAA
>NC_050535.1:4947096-4961077 GCF_002922805.2 Oryzias melastigma | reverse complement strand
AGAAAAGCCTAAATTAGCTAGCATGTAGCTGAAATATTAGCTAAACACTAAAATAGCCTAAAAAATCAAATCAAAATGCCAAAATATTCCTAGGAGCTAGCAGAATGCCAATTTTGAAAAATTTAAAAATGTACATTTTCAGCATAATTATGAATAGTTAAAAGACAGGAATATTATTCCAGAATAAATCAACTTAAACCAAAAAAAAACGTTTTACCCTCAATAAAAATATATTTAGTCAAAATTATACAAGTTAGAAATGAGAACAAGATAACATCGGGTCATTAATAAGAATAAAATAAAATGATCTGGAGGGCCGAATTCGGCCCCGGGGCCTTGACTTTGACGCGTACAGTACAGCATTGCAAAAATAAAGTCAGTCGTTTAAAAATGACAAAAAATCCAAAAGAGAAAATATAGAGATGTAAAAGGACCAGATTGACCAAAATACTAAGTTCTCTTGTAATATCTCTCTTTCTGTACTTTTGTATCACTGAACCATTAAAGTAATTTCCTGTGGTTTCATCTGGTGTAGCGGTCTGCAACCTGAGGCTCCGGAGCCGCACGCCGTTCTTTTATCCCTCCATTGTGGCTCAAAGAAAACGCCTTTGATTTAAAAACATGTCGAATTAGTTCGCATCTAGTTATTGTTGTGATAATAGAAGATTTAATGTTTGACTTCTTTGATTTTAATTCAAGTAAACCTGCAGCAGCAAAAGGATTTGCTTTGACACAGAGTGTACTTTATTTTGAAAGGTTCATGAAAGTTCAGTTTTTCTTTAAAAAAAATGAGATATATTGGATAAAAAAAATATCTGAGCTTTTGAAGCAAAATTTTTATTTTAATGTCCAGATTTGTTGGGGAAGTAACACTAATTATGAGTATAAGTAAAAAAAAAAAACTGCACGATATGTCTGAGGTTTCTTCTAAATAAATTCTGATTGAGGTTGTTTTGTAGGCATAAATGGTCAAATGAAAAACCCGTGGGAGCTTATTATTAGATCTTCTCAGTGGGTGACTTCCATACCAGTCACAGTATGTTGAGTATTTAAGCACAAGGAAGCCTTTTGAACATACAGACACGTTATCCCTCCTAAATCCCAGTGAGCCATAATGACATTAGGATGCAACTTTTGGAGATACTTTTTTTTTTTTTATTTCCTTAAAAGATGTTTTAGATTAGGGCTGGGTTGATAAAATCGATTTGAATCGATTTAAGCTTAATAGATCAAAATCAATCCATAAAAATATAAATCGATTTAGCACATAAAGCTGAAGTTCACTAGCTTGATGCTAACGTTTAATGGAATATCCCATAGGACAGCTAATGCTAATACTCAGTTCACCTAAACATACATTTCTGACTAAATAAATATTTTTATAAAATCACGGATAACATTTTTTTTAAAGCATTACTTTTTTAAAGTAACCAAAACAGTTTTTTGCTCATATGTTCTTCTTCTTCTGGAATAAGGTGTAATGCTAAAGTGTGATCGCCACCTAGTGGTCAAACTGAAACGCCCTCCAGGAGAAGCACTGTTAACAATCTCATTATTTCACTGATAAATTTTACAGTATGTGAATTGTATCAGATTAATATAAATATATTCAAAACATATAGTAGATTCTTAATGTTTTCTAAACAAATATGTCTAAATGTGTAAACTCAATTAAACTGAATTGAAGAATCAAAAGAATCTGAAAAAACGTAATCAAATCAATCCAGGCTCTTACGAATCTTATCGTTTCTGGACATTATTATTAATAACCAGCTTTATTTTGGCCCAGGTCTCCCTTGAAAAAGAGATGTAAGTCTCAATGGGATTTCCTGGTAAAATAAAGATTAAATAAAATAAAATTTTAGACTCACTTTGATCATTTTTTGAGCTACTTTTTAAAGATGCGTTCTCATTCGCCTTTTAATCATCAAACGTAGACGTAGTTTCTGCAGAGCGGCAGTAGTTCATTAAAATCTTGCCTGTTTGTTGTACAGCGTAGGCCCGCCCCCGCATCCCGACATCCGTTTGATCCTCTCCCACTAGCTCACATCTCCTACTACATAAGAGCGAATCAGAGAGTTTGTGGCTTCTTCCAATTACATTTTTGCAACTCTTGACTATAATTGGAGTAAAGAAACACGATTTTATCTTTATTTTATTATTATATTTCCTCCATCATCAGAAAAATGTCTCAAGAATATGTTAAAAATCTCTTAAAGGGATCATTTGATGCCATAGATGTTGGGAATAGGACCAGATTATTTTTGTATTTTGGGGTTAAATATACTCCCTTTTTTATGTTCTTTATAGAAAAATCATTTTAAGAATAAAATTATGAGTTATGACTTAAAAAGTCTGGAATTCCATTTTATAAAAAAGTTATACTGTGAACATTTGATGCAGAAAAAACATGTTTGGACTCAATTTTTTTGTTTTTTTTTAGCTTTTTTTTCCCTGGTATTTCGTTTCACCAAAAGAAATAAAATCACTTGAGTTTAACAAACTTTTGGGACAAAACAGAAGCAGAAACTTTGTGAGTGTGCTCTCCTCTAATTGGCGTGGATGTTGTCAGTTCACCCAGGCTCAGCTCGAGTCTCCGCTCTTTCCTGTGAGGCAGCTTTTTAGCAGCTGAAGCTTCGTCAACAGATTATTTCCTGCTGCAAAGCCAGAGGGATGCATTTTGTTTATCCCAGCGAACATGTGGGATCACGACTTAAGATGTTAACGGATCGGAGGACATTTTGATGGCTTTTGCTTTATTATTCCCGTCTTTGACTGGAGTCAAATATGTATTCCTGTGGACGCAGCGGCACCTGTTTTTGTGCCGCTCTCCTTTGTAATCTTTGTCATATTGCAGGAGCTGTGGAGGTTGGACGGCGCCCAGGCCCATCTGTCATTATGAACCCATTCTTTCACCTTTTCTCTTTGCACGGCTATCTCTATACCTCTAGATCTTTATCTGTTGCTGCCTGTGAATCATAAAATGTTTGTTGTTGTTGTGGATTTGTTTATTGTTTGTTAGTAAAATGACAGCTTTCCATCAGCTATTGAGCTGGTCACGTAAATACGTGAAAAACATCAATCTTAGCAAGTTACCTTCAAAGTTTGCTATGTAGGACGAAAAATACAATTTAACCTTTTTGCATTTTTATTTTGAAGTATTTTGCTAGAAATTGAACAATGTGCCTAACATCTCTTATCGTGACTCTTGGTAACTCCAAAAAACATATTTTAAAGTCCAAATACTCCACTATTTTCTAGGACTGGGCTGAAAAAATTGATTAAATCGAAGCTTAATAATCGATTTAAAAAAGATATAAATCGATTTAGCACACAAAGCTAAAGTTCGCTAGCTTGATGCTAACGTTCAATAGAATTTCCCATAGGACGGCTAATGCTAACGTTCGGTTGACATAAGCACATTTCTGACTAAATAAACATCTTTATTTCTTTACAGGCATTAATTTTCCAAAATCTTTTAAGGAAATATTTTTTAAATCAAATTAAAAAAAATGTGCGTTTGCACATTAAATTTGAATGGATTAAGTGTTCACTCAATCAAAGGTTTTCCTACAAGTGGAAGTTTTGTGTGAATCTGTACTGTCAGCAGTACAGATTTAAAACAAGGACAGTTTTTTTTTAATTTGACCATTAATCTATAGTCTGGAGTCACTCGAATGTCAATAATGCATCAATATTTTCTTGTATCTCTGCTGGTAAATATTCGGAAAGTTGACCATCTGGTTTGTTCTACATTTTATCAAATTGTTGGGTTTTACTGCTCAATTCAGCTCTTGGTTAAAAATAAAAATCTTGAACAACTCAATCACTTAAAATTAAATTTTATAATTAAAAAAAAACAATCCTGGAAGTGTGTCATCTTCACTTTTTTTCAAGTTTGAAGTCTGCTTGAGACATAGTAAAATAAAGTCTAATGTACCACATAGGTGCAATTTTTTTCTTTTCAGGAGTATTAAGTAAAAATATCTGTTTTTCATTACTTTCTCAGCTGCTTTGACTCTGACAGCTCTTCGGTCACCTCTCCAGCTCAACAGTGGAAAAAGTCCTTGAATTGTTCAGTCAGGCGTCTATAGATGAGCACCAATCCATGGCTGCAGCAGCTGCTCTCTGACAGTATGTTCGCCTGTGGCTGTCTGGAACTTTTTTTTTTTTTTTCTCCCAGCACTTCCATAGAAAGTGTCATCCATAAACTTCTATTAAAATGTCTTCTTAATTAAGGGGATGACTGTGAGCTCTCTATTTGGATGATTATTTATTCAAATCCACTCTTTTCTGAATATGGAGCATTTATATAGAGAAAATCAAGCTTAAAATTGCTGTATTTCTGTATTTAAATTAAAAAATGCTAGCTGTTTTAGCTAATTTAGACTAATTTGGAGTTTAGCTAATGTTATAGCAACGTGCTAGCTGTTTTAGCTAATTTAGGCCTTTTTGTTTTTTCTTTTGACCACTTTGGAATTTAGCTGTTTTAGCTTATTGAGGCTTTAAAAAAAGTTTTTTTGGGGCTATTTTTGAGTTAGGCAAATATTTAGATGCTTGCTGTTTTAGCTATTTTAGGCTAATTTGGAGTTTAGCTAATATTATAGCAACATGCTAGCTGTTTTAGCTAATTTAGGCTTTTTATGACTACTTTGGAGTTTAGGTAATATTTCAGCTACATGCTAGCTGTTTTGGCTAATTTAGGCTTTTTGAAAAGTTTTTTAGGCTGTTTTGAAGTTAGGCTAATATTTACATGCTCGCTGTTTTAGCTAATTTTGGCTAATTTGGAGTTTAGCTAATATTATAGCAACATGCTAGCTGTTTTGGCTAACTTAGGCTTTTTTGTTCTTCGTTTGGCTACTTTGGAATTTAGCTAATATTACAGCAACATGCTAGCTGTTTTAGCTAGATTAAACTTTTTAAAAAGTTTTTTAGGCTGTTTTGAAGTTAGGGTAATGTTTACATGCCAGCTGTTTGAGCTAAATTAGGCTAATTTCCTGTTTTGGCTAACTTTTTTTTTCATTTTCTAGGCTAATTTAGCATTTAACTAATGTTTTAGCTGGCTATCAGCTTCAGCGTTTTCAGCTATCAATTTCATCATCTTCAGCCTTCAGCACTAAAAATGTAAAATGTTTTCAAAAAATGTAATATTTGGTCTGTGTTTTTTATTTAAATCAATTTGGATTAAAAAAAACAGTGAAAAAAGCAATAAAAGTTGCAGGGATTGAATACTTATATTTTTCTTTTTTATAGGCTCACATAATAGTGAGTCATACATAATAGAGGTAAAGAATCCTGTAAGCCGTTGCCTTGAAACCAAGACACTTATAGAAGTGAGACATTACAAGAAGATTTAATATCTTTTTTTCACTCTTTGGTTCCTCCAGGAGGTTTTCTGAACTTCAATGTAATAAAAAAGCCATTTCTCTGGTTGGCTGTCAGCTCTGAACTCCCTCGGGCCGTCTCTTCTCCGTCTGTCAAAAACAAAAAGCTCACAAATTGCCTAATAAACACATTCGCGCTGAACTTCTGTTTACCGTTTGTGTTCCTGCTTTTATTTTTATTTGTAGCTGAGTGGTTGTGACCTGTTAGAACCGAGCGCCGTCTGTGTTGAGGCGTTCTGGACGGAGGAATTTCAGCCACGTCTCTGGAAGAGCGCAGACTGTTCAAACATTTATACAAGAGTCTGCCCTCTAATGTCCGGGAGCTTTTCCTCCAAGCACCTGCTGCTGTCACTCTTTTGACTTTTTTTATTTTATCTGGAATAATTGCTTAATCATGCATGACTGTTAGCAGGAAAGGCTTTTTTTTTACTTTTTTAACAATTTTCCTGATTTATGTTGCTGTCTGTGTTGCAGCAACTCGCTGACTGCATACTTTGCTCACTGTCCATCATGTTGCACCGACGTTTTTTTTAAAAGCGTTTTTATCTGGGTCATCAGCTCTCTGCCCACGAGTGTGGTTTTTTGCTCTGCAAAAAGGACATTTCTGCTGATTTCTTCTATAATTAAGGTAATATTTCAGCTTGAATATTCTGAAATTAGTTTTACCAGCTGGAATCTTAGTTGCGAGGGGACATTTTTCTTCTGCTACGGTCATTTTAGAGCGATCGATGCTCTCCCGTGTGTCCTCCGTGCAGATTAACACACTTATAAAGATCTAGAATAGAACTTGAGTTTATCTGCAGTGACATTTGAGCCGGCGTGTTTCTGGCTCCAGATTAGGGGTTTGGTAACATCTGTCTGCCATTACGTCTGTGACGGTTGCAGTCATGCAGCAATTAATCAGACTGTTGTGATAGCTGCCCCTGGGTCACTTTGGTCCCCCAGGCTGTGCAGGAGAACAATACTCAGCTTTCAGGGCCTTCGTGGGACTTGAGAATTTTTGCCACTCGAGCATTTTCCTAACAGGAGGAGTTTGGTGTCCTATTCTTCTCGGTGTGTTTGGTTTTACAGCATAAATAAAATGTTGAAATTCAAAGAAATGTCAAAAGTTTGAAAGGATGACATGATTATGATATAAATGAAGATGAAATTGTATTGTTTTTAACATCTTCTTGTGGTATTTGTCCGATAATGGAGGATATATTGAGAAAATTAAGCTTAAAATTGTTCTTTTGTGTTTTTATTTAATCAAATTTTTGTGTATCAGAAGCAGATTAATGAATTTCATTTGAAAAATATCGTAGAAAATACGCTGGACAGGTCACAAGCTTTCTCATGGTGATGGGAAAAGGGGTGGGGTTGCTGCACACAACTCACAGAGGAATTTCTAATGAACTCCTGCCGCTCTGCAGAAACTATGTCCTAGAAAATGACATATTTTGGGGAGTTTTGGCTAAAAATGACATAAACAAATGTTAAAAACATACAAGCACAGTTGACTGTTTGTGTTACCTTGACATCCCCAGAGGCAGGTCGCTATCAGCACTGTGATATCACACAACAGTCTTGTGATTGGTTAGCAGATGTCGCCATTTCCACACTGGTAAAAGATAAATAGGAGACACCTGTTCTCAACTTTCTCATAAAAAGCTGTAATTTAATTAAGATAGATTGAATTTTGGCTTGTCCATTTGATCTCAGTTTGAGTCTCAGCTTCCCAAAAATGCAGGAGTGAAATCTCTGCAGTGTGAAGTAGCAGCTTGCTCCTCTGAGGATTCTTTCCTTCAGCTGATGATTGTGCTTCACAGTCTGCGATGGACTGCTATCAAAGATGCTCAGTAATGTGAGGCAGGAATGGGGCCAGGATGCAGGAGGCTGCCTTTAATGAGCTTCGCTGGAGGTGTGGACTCTCCTAGTGTGTGCAGCTTTCCCTAAGTTTCTTCTCTTCATGATAAAAATGCAAATTTGCAGTATCCTGCTATGTTTCTTCCCACAATAAGCTGTCTTTTATAGGCTAAATAGCTTTAAAAAGTGTTGTTGGGTGTATTTATTTATAGAACATAGAGATCTTCACAAACTGGATAGTCTTAACTTCTTGCATATGTAAATATGTTCACTGATTAATGGAAATAAATCTTATCTGTCAAACTGAATCAATGAACATATTATTTGTCATATATGGACGTGTGGTTCGGGCCCCCTCTTTGCCACTTTTTGACATTTTGGGTGTCCCCAACTCATAGTTTTTTGACCTGGCTGTTCCCATTAATTAGCAGTCCCCAGCCCCAGGGCCATGAGCCGGTACCGGTCCGAGAGCGGCTTGGTACCGGGGCACAGACATGTAAAAAATGCATATACTAATCAGGTGTCCCCAACCCTCTGGACGCAGATGGGACCGTCCCGGTAATGTTCCGAGGGTTGCTTGGTACTGGGCCACAGGCACTAATCAGGAGTCCCCAACCCTCAGGATGTGGACCAGACTGGTAATAGTACCCTAACCCAATACCGGTTCTGCTTCGTGATTGCATCCGGAAGGTTGGGGGATTCAATGGCAACAGAGCAGGTCAAAAAGTGGCACGGAGGGGCCCAAACTATGCGTCCGTATACGAAGAGTTAGGATTAAGAATGTGTAGGGCTGTATATATATATATTCACCATTTTTGTTGCATCGTTAATGTTTGTTTGGGCATGTGAGGGGCTGTAAGCTAGCAGGAAAGCGTGTAAACAGATGGGTGATGGGAAACCATGTTCTAGAAAACAACTTTTTTTTAAATTTGGCTAAAAACGGCATAATTAAGATTAAAAGACCACTGGTATCGTTTTTAAAATAGATAAAAAATAACCAAAGTGGGTCTTTAAGAGTTGGATTTAAACATTTATAGTTTCTTTTTCTGTTCTCTCCTAGGTTACTGTGTCCATCGCCATCAATGGAGCCATAGGAAGAATTGCAAGGAAACTTGAAATGCTTCGTTTATGGAGTGTACCCTGGCAGAAGTTTCAAAATGAAGTCGATAAAGAAAACAGCATCTCCCTGCAGTCCTGCTGATCTGTGAGCAGCCATGCATCGCCTAACAAGGGACGATCCCCCTTCGTTTTTAGCTCAGTTTCTTTTCATAGATTTGGAGAATAACTGAACCCCCACTATAGAGATGGCATCGGCGTGTGTGGGAGATACCGCAGAGTACATACTGGAGTACAGGTGAGGCTGAGCCTCTCCCCCGAATCCCAAAGGATTCTCAGAGCGCGCAGACAGCTACGGATGACTTTCCCTGAAGGACAGAGTCAAATCCCAGCTTTCACGATTTAATATCCAACCCACTACCTCGTCGACAAGGTCAATTATGGCTGCTGCTTCCCATAGCAACAGTTCTTCAGTTGACGAAGTGACAGACTGAAAGTCAGCGATGCAGCGTAACAGTGGTGGGGTGGGTGTTGGAGGGCAGCCATGGGTGTTGCGGCGCGTGCGACTCACCTGGCTGAGTTTCATGCTCTTCTTCATCTTGGTGTTCTTCCCACTCATCGCTCACTACTACCTCACGACCATAGATGAAGCCGGGGGTCCCGACAAGCGCATCTTCGGGCCGCGACCCGGCGGCGAACTGTGCGAGGCCAAACACGTGCAGGACTTGTGCCGCATTCGTGAGTCGGTCAGCGAGGAGCTGCTGCAACTGGAGGCGAAGAGGCAAGAGCTCAACGGCGAGATCGCCCGACTGAACCTACGGATAGAGGCGTGCAAGCGCAGCATCGATAGTGCCAAGCAGGACCTGCTGCAACTGAAGAATGTCATCAGCCAGACGGAGCATTCCTACAAAGAACTGATGGCCCAGAACCAGCCCAAACTCTCGCTACCCGTACGGTTACTGCCAGACAAGGACGATCCAGGACTACCACCTCCTAAGTCCGCGCGCTCCTGTCGCCTACGTTCTTGCTTCGACTACTCCCGCTGTCCTCTTACATCCGGGTTCCCGGTATATGTTTATGAAACTACTTCCTACCCATGGGGAAGCTATATAGACCCTTTGGTGAAACAGGCTTTTGCTTCATCAGTCAAAAGCAACATTTACGTAACGGACAACCCCAGCATCGCCTGTCTTTATCTAGTACTTGTGGGGGAGATTCTCGATTCTTTCTCTCCTCCTCCGTCTCCTTCAGAGCTGGAAAAGCAACTTAAAGCTCTTCCTTACTGGAGATCTGATGGACACAATCATGTACTTGTCCATCTTTTTAGAAAGTCCATGACCCAGAACTTCCTGTACAATGTGAGCACAGGACGGGCAGCGGTTGCTCAGTCCACATTCCTGGAGCAGCAGTATCGCGAGGGCTTTGACTTGGTTGTGTCTCCGCTGGTCCACGCCCTTTCCGAACCAAACTTTTTGGAAGTTCCACCTCAAGTTCCCGTAAAAAGGAAGTACCTGTTCACCTTTCAGGGCGAGAAGTTGGAGTCTCTGAGGAGCAGCTTACAGGAGGTCCCACCTCAGTCTTTCGAAGAGGAAATCGAGGGGGATCCGCCAGCCGACTACGACGATCGCATAATCGGCACCTTAAAAGCGGTACAGGACAGCCACCTGGATCAGGTGCTGGTCGAGTTCACCTGCAAAAACCCAAGGGCAAGCTTGCCAACAGAGTGGGCTCTCTGCGGAGAGCGGGAAGACAGGCTGGAAGTCCTCAAGGTTTCCACATTTGCGCTGGTGATTACCCCAGGGGATGGACAGTTAGTGGCTTCAGCAGGCTGCAATATGCGGCTGTTTGAGGCCTTAGAAGTAGGGGCCATCCCAGTCATTTTGGGGGACCACTGCAAACTACCGTACCACCAGTTTATACGCTGGAGTGAAGCAGCTATTATTGTGCCCAAGCCTCGTGTCACGGAGCTCCACTTCCTGCTACGCAGCCTGTCGGACAACGACATGCTGGCCATGAGGCGGCAAGGACGCTTTCTGTGGGAAACCTACTTCTCAACCTCAGAAAACGTTCTAAACACCATTCTAGCCAGTATCAGAACCACCGTTCAGGTTCCCGCTGCGCCCATAAGGGACGAACCTGCTCATGAGATTCCTCACAAGGCAGGAAAGCTGGCAGGGACTGATGCTAACTTGGCTGATAACGGAGATCTGGATCTGGGTCCTGTAGAGACGGAACCACCCTATGCATCTCCTCGCTTTCTCCGCAACTTCACATACACAGCCGCAGACACGTATAGAGCATGGAACCGGGCCCCGGGGCCTTTCCACCTGTTCCCCCACACTCCTCTGGACCCCGTGCTTCCCTCCGAAGCCAAGTTCCTCGGATCTGGTACTGGTTTTAGACCTATCGGCGGGGGAACGGGAGGCTCCGGGAAGGAGTTTCAGGCTGCTCTTGGTGGGAATGTGCCGCGAGAGCAGTTCACCGTGGTCATGCTGACGTATGAAAGGGAAGAGGTGCTGATGAACTCTCTGGAGAGGTTAAACGGACTGCCATACCTTAACAAAGTGGTAGTGGTGTGGAATTCACCCAAGCCTCCTTCCGAAGACCTGCTATGGCCGGATATCGGCCTTCCAATCGTGGTGAGTAACTCTCCGGTCTATATATCTCTGAAATACACAAAGTTTTGTATAAGAGTCGCTTTTTCTGAACTTGATTGCATCTAAAGGTCGTTCGCACAGAAAAGAACAGCCTGAATAACCGCTTCCTTCCGTGGGACGCCGTGGAAACCGAGGCCATCCTGTCCATCGATGACGATGCCCACCTTCGCCACGATGAGATCATGTTTGGATTTAGGTCAGTGAGAGCGCGAGCGATGATATCTACATCCAGATAGAGAGCATTCTTTCAGTTCAAAGGGAGGCTGTGTTTGATCTTTATCTTCAAGATCTGGAGGATAGAATCTAAGATAATCAGCTGAACCTGTTTCACTAAAAACAACCAAATAACTATGACTTTTTTTTAACTTAAGTGCTGTTTTGGCACATGTGAGCGTATCTTCAAAAGCCGTTATCTTGATAACTTTGTGGTCGAAAGCGTCCAATCATGTTATAACATAATCAGAGAAGGAATTTACACTGATCTGAAAGGTTTTGGAATTATTCAGGAGACTTTCATTTTATCCTGGAAAAAACATGTTTCTCTAGATAAAACCAATAAAGAGTTCCATTATATTCAACTAAAATACTCCTTTCCATGAAGTTACAATTATACATCAAAGACAGTTTAGGCTTTTGCTTGGAAATTGAAAACACTCACAGGATTCTGTTGTTCAAAGAAGATGTACTTTAAAGGTTAACCAAACCCTAAATCAACTTTTTTTTGGATGTTGGACTCTATAAATGGGGCTTTTAAAGTGCTGTCTGTTTGTCATTGCCAATAAACTTGTATAATTCTTGAGAATATAGTAAAAAACTGTTTATGTGCTGAACCCTACAGGCTGAATCAAAGTATTACATTTTCATTTTGTGATTGGTCAAACCGTTTAAGTCCCACGTCATGATCTGGAGCTCCAGTAATGACAACAGTCCTGCCCCCAAGCCCCACCCTCTGGCTGGATTTTCATATTGGACGTATGTTGAGTGTTCTTCAGTCCAATATGAATCCATCTGATCAATAGCAGAGCCTGTCGGATTGATGTTTCAGACAAATAGTGCATTTTGTGGCGCAAGCACCACATTTGCCATTGACTGTATATGAGAACTGGACTGAGTGAGTGTGATGTCACTCGTAGAAAATGGCTCCAATGAAATGAAGTCGATTCAGTTGCCATTTTTTCTGCAATACGAACGGCGCCATGTTGGAACCAGACGACGTCAGTACGCAGTGATTGGTTTTAGTCAATGTTTCTATGGCAACCACCCTCGCCATTCAGGAGTGAGCTTGAAATCAGCTCAAGAGAATCAAAAATTCAAACATGAGACCACATCCTTTTATTGAGCCTTCTGATTGGCCAGTTTATAAAAGATATCAAAGCAAGAATGGTTATTCTGTCAAATACATTGACTGAGTAATAGCTGTTTATGTCTCTATTGAAGTCAAAGGGATTTTGGCTTCTTGGAACCAGCAGCTACTTCCTGTTTGGTCTCTCAGTCCAGTTGTCATATACAGTCAATGAGATGTACCTTAGGATCCCCTCTTTCAGAAAAGCATGTCCAAAATGGTGGACATTGACTTAATTATTACAAAAATATTCAATTTCTACAGAATACTATTTCATATATTTTTTATATATAACTTTTGAATTCTTAGATTTTTTTTGGTGACAATCATGCTTATCTGATAGAGGGGATCCTAAGGTACATCCATTCCAAATTCAGTGCTTGTACTGTAAAACGCATGATTGTTTTAATCATTTATGATTATTAAAATCAATGTAATCCCAAATTTTTTAATAAGCCATTCCTGACTTTCCTAGAAAAGATCATATCAAACGGATTCAAGAACAATGCTGTGAAAGCTGAGATGTCTTCTCTGGATCTTACCATCACTTTAATACCTTGAAAAGGAAAGCTATCATTAAAAGAATTAAGCGATGAAGCGTTCCGCTCCGTTGTGTCGGCGCTCCACTCCTTCCCTCCAGACGGCCTTACAGCAGTGAAGCTGAGCGGCGTGTCCAGACAGGCGGGCCAAATTGCTTTTGTGTTTGTGTGCGCGCACAGGGTCATTTGTGAAGAATTATCCCGAACTCCCCCAGAATTACTGAGGAATGTTTCCTCACATGAACTTCAGCCCAGGCTGCTCTGCTGCTGACTTTATTTGGAATCTAAGTGGTTTTGCATAAACTTCCTGTGGACAGAACTCTGCTTTTTGAATCTCCAGAGTCTTGATGAGGAATTCTAATAAAGTAGACCTAATTTCCTTGCTGTAATTGTGGTAATGTTTTTATTTTTAATATTTAAAAACTTCCAGATCTTCAAAAAACTTCACACTTTTAAAATATTTTAACTTATTCTGAGTAAATCTGAAATAAGTTATTTAATTTGAATTAATTGAGTCAAACTTAAATGCTGTAAAATGTTGTTTCCAGAGTGTGGCGTGAAGCCAGGGATCGCATCGTGGGTTTTCCTGGCAGGTACCACGCATGGGACGTCAACCATCAGTCCTGGCTTTACAACTCCAACTACTCCTGTGAGCTGTCCATGGTGCTGACAGGAGCCGCCTTCTTCCACAAGGTCGGTCTCCGCCCTTTCCAAAATCACGTCCTCCAAAGTTCATCCCCGTCTGATCCACTCCACCCGTGTGTTTGCGTCCTTGTAGTACTACGCCTACCTGTACTCGTACGTGATGCCCCAGGCCATCCGAGACATGGTGGACGAGTACATAAACTGTGAGGACATCGCCATGAACTTCCTGGTTTCTCACATTACCCGCAAACCACCCATCAAGGTCAGAGACGGAGCGCGCAGGCGGATCGTGTTCAGCTCAGAAAGCCCCTTTTGTCCTTCTCAAGCTGTTTTTATTTTTGCCCCTTTTACCCCCACTATTACTCAAACTGACATTTCCAATATCCTGCCCGCAAATTATTAATCAAAGGTGCAAGATCGAATTAGGATGTTACACCTGCGTTTTTTGGATTTTACAGGAAGATTTATTAGTGGAACCAATTTTATGGCTGAACAAATCATTTTTACTGAAAT
>NC_050535.1:4943092-4946903 GCF_002922805.2 Oryzias melastigma | reverse complement strand
GTTAGTGGAAAGAAATGTTCCTTCATCACAGATGTCATTGTACAGAGCTCGTAAAGGCACATTGAATTAAAAAAATAAAATAAAATAATCGAAAATTGAAGTAAAAAAAAAATCTGGTAACTATCTGATGCGCACCAGTTACTATGTGTGAGCACCAGTTACTATCTAGTGCACACCAGCAACTATCTGATTTGCACGAGTTACTATGTGAAGAGCACAGGTTGTCATCTTATGGGCATGAGTTACTATATGGTGATCACAAGTTACTATCCAATGCACACGAGTTACTATCTGGGAATCACCAGTTACTATGTGGTGATTACAAGTTATTATTTGATGTGCACCAGTTACTATCTGATGCACACCAGTTACTATCTGGGAATCACCAGTTACTATCTGGGAATCACCAGTTACCATCTGGTAGTCACCAGTTACTATCTGGTAGTCACCAGTTACTATCTGATGCGCACCAGTTACTATCTGGTAGTCACCAGTTACTATCTGATGCGCACCAGTTACTATCTGGTAGTCACCAGTTACTATCCGATGCGCACCAGTTACTATCTGGGAATCACCAGTTACTATCTGGTAGTCACCAGTTACTATCTGGTGATCATTTATATAAATAACTTTGTAATTGATCCCTTTATAAGCATAAATATGAATTCAATTTTAGATAACACTAGATTTCTAAAAGTGTAAGCTCTCAAATTAATAATGTGAAATTTGAAAATGTATTATTTGTCTTTACAAACGAATTTCCAAATATTTGTTGGAAATTCATTTTTAAAATGATGACAAAACAGAAAATAAGAGCTCTCAAAAGGGCTGAAAGGAAAACTGAAACTCCAAAAGAGTTTTTCTGTGACTCACTGGAGCAGAAATGATTTCCATGAAGAGGACACTAATAAGTTCATCAGTAAAAGATTTTTATAAAGCCTCCTGTTGCCTAGATTGTAGCGTGAGCTCTGAACTGTCTGACAGAGGCAACATTCAGTCAGACATAAAAAGAAGCTCAACATTTTTTATTGTTTCAAAAGTAGAAGAAATAAGTGTTTCCATTATAAAATGGACCCATTCAGCTAAATTGTACAATTTTTAGGCCCTGTTGGTTCTAGATCCATAAGAAAATGGAACAGACTGGTTAGGGCGTAGGCATAGGTGTCCCGCAAGGGTTCGTTCTGGGGCCCTTTCTATTCTCTCTTTACATTAATAACCTTCTTACTGTTAGATCCAATGTTTTCATCTAGATGTATGCTGATGATACTGTCATTTATATACATGCTAACATTGTGTTTCAGGTAGCTGGAATTCTCACTAGATCTATGGGTCCTATTGTGGAGTGGTTGCAATATTTTTCTCTAAATCAGACAGTATGAATGTACAGGAAGAGGTTTTGGTTACAAGGAAAGAAATATAAGTCTCAGAATTTTAGTATATGTCTTGGACAACAGATGGAAAAATAGCCTGAGAAATTAAATAATAATAATTTAGCAAATACTATAAAACTACCAGGTCGTGAAGACAGTATGTGACAGTGAGGAAACATGACGGTAACAACGGATCCTTCTGTTCGTCTCAGGTGACCTCTCGTTGGACCTTCCGCTGCCCCGGCTGCCCTCAGGCCCTTTCACACGACGACTCGCATTTCCACGAGCGCCACAAGTGCATCAACTTCTTCGTCAAAGTCTACGGCTACATGCCGCTCTTGTACACGCAGTTCCGCGTGGACTCTGTGCTGTTTAAGACTCGGCTACCCCACGACAAGACCAAGTGTTTCAAGTTCATCTAGACACACAAATGCAGCGTGGATTCAAGAAGTAAAAAACGATCAATGGACGACTGAACTGCCATGGAAAACCTTCAGGTTTTGGGAAATTAAGAAGGACTACCTTCCAGTTAATAAAGTGGAAGCTGCTTTTTCCTCCCTTTTCAATCACCACTAGATGTCATTTGCACCTCTAACCTTTCTGCTGGCGGCAGAGACGCCATCGGATACAGAGAATCGTACGGTTGGAAACTGTTGTACATAAGAAGCACTGACAGTCAAAAGTATTTTATTGAACTCCTTCATTTTTTTAAGTAATGTTTAAATGTGTACATCTATGTGGGGTTAACATTTTCCAGAGCATCCGTCTGTGGAAGGAAATGGATCACGTTTAGGACGAGTTTCACTGTCACCATATTGCCTCCGATCCGCCATAAAAACCAGCCGTCATGACGTTCCACCAACATGATCTGCACTCTGTGATGTGTTTGTAAAAAATGGTTTTAGGGTCATCGTTTTGACCAGAGCAACAGGAAAAACTGTAGGTTTTTGATGTTTAACTAAGGCTTTAATCATGCAGAGAGATGAGGAGACTGTAGAATGCTGGGAAAATACACGCTTGTTTTCTGATGGAGATCAATAACTTTCTCAGTTGTTAAATGAGAAGCCACAAGCACTTCTGGCACTCGCTGATGCATCGCGGATCGTTTTAAGAGTCGGATTATTTCAAGGCTCCGACTCAGTTGCCAGGAAACCTGACGGTACTCCTGAGGACAGACTCGTAAAAAAAAAAAAAAAAAAAAATTTAACAGATTTGAGATTTAAGCCCATATTCTGGTCTGTCAGAAGCAGATTTTTTTTTATTATTCCCCCCAGAAAGTAGAAGAGTTTTAACATAACTCACAACTATTATACATCTTTATATATTCTCAGCGCCACTTCTCCGTGTTGCCATGTGATTGAATGTCTTCTTTGCCAAAATGGTACGACGTTTGCAGCTTTCACAGCATCGTTCGGAGGATACTCGTAGACGGGGGGGGATGCTGTCTGGTACATCCACCACTGCATGGTACTTAATGTCAAACCACTGGAGCCCAACTCCTGTTAGCAATCCAAAATCCCACACTACAACTTCAATTTCCCCTGCTTTTTTCTGTAACCGTGCTTTCATGAAACCAATTTACAAATCGAATTGTTTATTTATTGAAAACATCATTAAAGATTGTTTTTTTTAACGGATAAATGAACAAAAGTGGAAGGACGGTGTAGTTTGTGGTTCCACGTCACAGGTCCCAGTAAAAATGAATATCTCTAAAGCTGGGGTGTCAAACTCCATTTGGTTCAACTCATCTGTCAACTTATTATTTGTAGTTTGTTTTTATCTCAGTTGGAAAAAAGGCCTCAAAGAACCAAGTAGCCTAATCACGTATTTTAGCAACATGCTAGCTATTTTATCTATTTTGGCACCTACTGATATTTTTTGGGTTAATTCTGAGTTAAGCTAATATTTTAGCAAAGTGTTAGCTTTTTCTCTTTGGCTAATTTGCCATCCACTGAGGTTTTTTGGGCTAATTTTTAGTTGAGCTAGTATGTTAGCATTGTGCTAGCTTGTTTGACAACTACTAATTTGAGTTTAGCTAGTACTTTAGCAATGTGCTAGCTTGTTTGGCTTATTTGGCAACTACTAATTTGAGTTTAGCTAGTACTTTAGTGATATGCTAGCTTTTTTGGGGCGATTTTGTCATCTATTGATGTTTTTTTGGGGCTAATTCTGATTTAAGCTAATATTTTAGCAACATGCTAGCTTTGTTGGCATCAACTGAGGTTTTTGGGCTAAATCTGAATTAAGCTAGTATTTTAGCAGCAAGCTAGCTTGTTTGGCTATTTTGGCATCTGCTAAGGTGTTTCTGGCTAATTCTGAGTTAAGCTAGTATTTTTGCATCGTGCTAGATTTTTTTGCGAATTTGGTATCGACTGAGGATTTTTTGGGCCAATTCTAAATTAAGATAGTATTTTAGCAACATGCTAGCTTGTTTGGCTAGT
>NC_050535.1:4936247-4942493 GCF_002922805.2 Oryzias melastigma | reverse complement strand
ACTAAGGTTTCTTGGGCTAATTTTAAGGTAAGCTGGTATTTTAGCTACATGCTAGCTTTGTTAGCATCAACTGAGGTTTTTGGGCTAAATCCGAATAAGCTAGTATTTTAGCAGCATGCTAACATGTTTAGCTATTTTGGCATCTGCCAAGGTGTTTCTGGCTAATTCTGAGTTAAGCTAGTATTTTTGCATTGGGCTAGCTTTTTTTGCGAATTTGGTATCGACTGAGGATTTTTTGGGCCAATTCTAAATTAAGCTAGTATTTTAGCAACATGCTAGCTTGTTTTGCTAGTTTGGCATCTAGTGAGTTTTTTTGGCTATTTCTAAGTTGAGCTATTATGCTAGCAACATGCCAGTTTTTTGTTTTTTTGTAGCTAATTTGGCTTTTACTAAGGTTTTTGGCTAATTCTGAGGACATACCTTTTTTTTCATTTTAAAATTATAAGTATTTTTAAAGAAAATGTTCAAATTATTTGTGCGCTTTTTGGAACTTTAAGCCCTTTCCCAACTTTAACATTATGCAAATAGCTTTAGCATTTTCAGCAAACCCCTTCATCAATTACAGTACATTTTTTCAGCATCTTTAGCAACATTAACATATTCAGATATCACGTTCAACAAAAATAATTCACATTATCATTATCGCAGGTAATGCAATTTATCTAGTTTTTATAATTATAATTACAGCTTTTATTGTATTATTATTATCTATTTGATAATGATAATGATAATTTTATAGGAACTTAACAGGTTCCTAGCACAGAGCCTAACTTCATCTGACGTGGCGTGAGATAGATCCTGTTTATTTCTTCATCTTGTTATGCAGGTATTTCTTTCCCTTTGCTTCCCCTAGTGGCAGAATTGTGTATAGGTGCAATTTCTTTAAATAACCTTAACTCACCACAGGAATGGGCTAGAAGCGTTTCTAAAAGATCCTTATATTTGTTTCTTTTTAGTTAATCTTTTTCTTCTTCAATTGGGCTGGACTGAATCATCTGGTGGGCCCGATCCGGTCTGTGGATGTTTGACACCCCTGCTCTAAAGTCTTCATGGCCAAAAAATGAAATTATTTTTAACTTGTAAAATAATTAACAGTTTTTTTCTTTTTTTTTTTGAAACTTGAACCCATCTGAGCACTTTCAAAGGAGCCACATAATTACCCATCAGACTTTTACTGCCCCCTCTGGGTGTAATTTTTTTTTTGTCCCCCTGGTGATTCAGATCAGCAGCAGAACTGGTTTTTCCATGGATCAGACCTGAACCACTCATGAAACCACATCCTCCGGGGGTCTGACACCCAACACCGGGCGTGGCTTCACTCACCTGCTACACGCAGCTGCATCAAAGGTCATCGAAGGCCGGACGAATGAAAATTAAAAGCTTTTAAGAAAACCACCACCTGTCTCCATTTCCCTCTGATTTCTTTACAAATTAGTTTTCAGTTTGAGGAGTGGATCATCATTTAGAGAAGAGTCAGCTTGCTGCTCCCCAAGGTGAGTCTTGAATTAGTGGGTCGAATTTAGTTTTCAAATGGGTTAAAAGTTCTGTGTTTTCTTGAATTAGTCAGACTTCTGAAATGCCTCAGTAAGTGCTGCTTTTGCACAAACGTGTGGTTAAAAACTCTAGAAGTCACAATTGTGATTCTAGCAGGAATGTTTAACATCTGCTTCCTATTAAATTCTGTTCAAACCTCATTTAAGTAATTAAAGTGAGGATGAAGTGGAGGTGTGGCTGCAGCACCTTTCACCCAGACGGAGGCTTTGAACCTGATGAGCGGCGGCGAGAAGAGGTGCAGAAAAATGCATCCCTCCCGCCTTTACAGGGACGAAGCCGCTGAATAAGGGTGTGGCTGGGAAATCACTGGGTGTCTTTTCAGTGTGTTTGCAAGCAAACTATCTGATCCTCAATTTGAAAGTTTGTTTTTAGACATCACCCTATTTTCAGTTGCTCTACAATTTTCTAAACTTTTTTCAAAATCAGCACAGTTTAGAAGGTTTTATCTAATCAAGATCTAAAAATATGAACATAATAATTATTAGAACAAAATAAAATCCTTTTGATTCATACTATTGAAAATAGAAAAGCTAAAAATAACCTGCTTGATTCAAGAAATGATTGTTCAGAAAATAAAAATGTAGATTTATAGTCTAAGAATGACTGCTATTTTTTATTTTTTAAGATTTCTTGTTATTTTGCTCACATTTTTGTTCTAAAACAAGTCATTTTCACTTCTTACACAAGGTTTTTTTTCACTTATCAAAATGAACATCAATTAGGCACATCAAAATTCTGTAAAAAATCACTATTATTAGGCTGTATTACCTTTATTTTTCGTTAATATTTCCCTTTTTATGCATATGTGAAACTCCATTTGATTTCTTGCTGCATGCACAATTAATTTGACAAATTTCTAGTATTTTTTTTTCTAATGGTTAGTCTTCTTTTTCTATTTTGAGGCTAAGTTTTTTTTTCTCCTGTGAAAGATTCCCTGTCTTTTTAAAAATCTTTTCTGACGAAATAAAAAAGCGAGCACATCTGTGGCTGTCATCGGCACCGCCTGTGAGCTGCCGGCTTTATTGGCCCGCGCAGGCTTTTTGCATATTCTCCCCTCAGCAGGAAGCACCGTGTTTCTACATGAATGAACATGGCTGGGATGTCAGAAGGCTGAATGGTGAGACGGTCCGTATCGAACAGGGAAGAAAGGACGGGCATGCAGAAGAACCGTCCGCAGTTCTTCAAGAAAGTGCATTGACATGGCGTTTGGATGAGATTATGCAACACTACAATGTAAAGAGAGACGTGTTCTACAGCAGGGGTCCCCAAACTTTTTCTTGTGAAGGCCACATAAGGCCACATTTTCTTCTCTGATGTGGGGCCGGGGTCGGTTTATAGGCTAACAGAAGAAGTGTAACAATCACAGCCTAAATGCAAACATTTGTGGGTTTCCAGAAAGCCACATAGCCAAATTTTAAATAATTCATTTTTGCAATGTTCATAGAAAAAAATAATACTAAAACATTTTAAAAACTAGATATATTGCAATAATGCTAGTGTGTTTGACATAAGCTGAAAGTGGCCGCTAAGATGCTAGTGCTAATAGCTGAAGATGATTGAATTGATTACTAAAAATGCAGAAGCTGATATCTGAAATGGCTGAAGCTGATAGCTAGAAATGCTGAAGCTGAGAGCTTGCTAAAATATTAGCAAAATGTCAAATTAGCCGAAAAAAAACAAACATGAAAAATGTATCTAAATTGGCCAAAACAGCTAGCATGCAGCTGAAATATCAGCTATATGCTAAATTAGCTGAAGAAAACCTGGTAAAATTTCTTATTTAGCCAAAACAGCTAGAATAAGGCTGAAATTTTAGCTAAACGCCAAATTAGCCTAAAAACTAAAAGAAGCCTAAATTAGCCAAAACAGTTACCACGAAGCTGAAACATTGGCTAAATGCTAAATTAGCAGAAAAAACCTGGTGAATTGTCTTATTTAGCCAAAACAGCTACCACAAGGCTAAAATATTAGCAAAATGTCAAATTAGCCTACAAAAACGAAAAATAAATCAAAGTTAGCCAAAACAGTTAGCATGTAGCTGAAATATTAGCTAAACGTCAAATTAACTTAAAAAAACTGAAAGTAGCCTAAATTAACCAAAACAGTTAGCATGTAGCTGAAATTTAAGCTAAACACCAAATTAACTTAAAAAACTGAAAACAGCTAGCATGTAGCTTAAATATTAGCTTATCTCAAAATTTGCCTAAAAACTGAAAAAAATCCTAAATTTGCCAAAACAGCTAGCATAAAACTAAAATATTAGCTAAACGCCAAATTAGCCTAAAACTCTGAAAGAAGCCTAAATTAGCCAAAACAGTTACAATGAAGCTGAAACAAATGCTAAATTAGCTGAAAAAACTGGTATAATGTCTAATTTAGCCAAGACAGCTAGTGTTAGGCTAAAATATTAGCAAAATGTCAAATTAGCCTAAATAAATTAAAAATAAATCAAGGTTAGCCAAGACAGCTAGCATGCAGCTGAAATATTAGCTAAATGTCAAATTAGCTTAAAAAACTGGAAAAATCCTAAATTAGCCAAAACAGCTAGCATGTAGCTTAAATATGAGCTTATCTCAAAATTTGCCTAAAAAACTAAAAAAAATCCTACATTTGCCAAAACAGTTAGCCTGTGGCTAAAATATGAGCTAAACCCCCAAACAGCCTAGAAATCCATAGTAAGTGCCAAAACGGTCTAAAAAGCTACCATAAATAAATAGCTTAAAGAGCTAAAGAGCTATGGACATCCAAAAAACATACAAAAAATAATAATAATAAAGAAATACAGATAACGTGAATCACTATTGAACCAATAAATGATCTATCCTCTCCTGTCATAGTTCAAACTGCAAAAGGGGGAAACAAAGTCACGTTCTATGAGGGTCTTGATCAGCTGGGGGGCCGGACCAAATGTGGAGGCGGGCTGTAGTTTGGGGACCCCTGTTCTCCATCCATGATACATACTAAAACAACAGTACATCTTGCATAACAGCATGTTAATGTAAACACACCGTAGAAAAAAGCTTGTACATAGTTGCAGCATGTTGGAGGCCCTTTAACAGTCGTTGCATTCTCTGTGGACAGAGGCTACGGTTGATTTGCTGGTAACAGCTGAAGCCCAGAAGCAGAAGGAAGACGTCTGCCAGTGCCGGACCGAGCTCTTTGGTCCCAGATCGAAAGGCAGAAATAGTTTGGGAAGTGTCTTGACGTTGTTCTGTAAACGATTTCTGTGAGCGGAATCACGAGAAAAGATGGAAAAGTCTGTAATTAGAGGCAGTCGATTCCAGTGAACTGGTTCCTCACAGCCACCCTGAACGTGTGGATCTGTGAATTCACACCTGAATCCAACAACAGCAGCTTTGCTCTTCTGAAAGTTCAGCTCGTCCTATGTGTCGGTGAGCGTGTGCCAGTGGCAGATCTGCTGCCCCTCCGCCTCCCTCATCTCCGTCCAGTGGACCTGCTGCTCCTCGCTGCTGCTGTTGTGGCCCAGGGACACCCAGCCCAGCCTCTCCCTGGGCCTCATGCTGCTCCGCCGGCAGAACACCGACACCACCAGCGACACCTCGGACAGCTGGAAGAGCGCCACCTGGAAGACGAAGGTCTCCTTGTAGGTGGGGTTGGGGTGACCGCGGCACGTGGCCGTCTTGCACTTGGACATCTCTTTGCCCTTGGAGTCCAGCATGGTCAGCTTCACATAGGTGTCTGCAAAAGAAGAAAGGAGAGGAGGGAGGCAGTGCCACCTAGTGGATAAAACGAGCATTACAAGACTTCACCATTTAAAACAGAATTTATCTCAATTAGAAAAAAATCAATTTGGAGATAAATCGTGATACTTGTATTGATTTAAAATGCTGACATATATAATTATTATTTATTTATTACTTTTGTTATCCACCTTTTTCTTTTCTTATAATGAAAAATATTTGATTGTGGACATATTATATTGTCTTAATTTACCAAAATAAAAGCACCATGAATTTGTTTGGGTAAAGGCAACTTGTATCTGAGGTCATGGTCATGGTTTGGATAATTTTTTGATAAGTAAAAACTGGAAAAAAATTACAATAGGGAAAAAAAAGAAGATGGAAGCCTCAAATAGATTTTTTTTAAAACCTTTAAAAAATACATTTGAGAAAACATATATAAAGTACTTCAAAGCATTAATATACACTCACACATCCTTGAACTTCGAACATATTCTGATTAGATTTACACGCCTGGAGACAAAATCTACAAAAACTAAGAGAAAAGAGTAATAAATGTGCAATTTTCCCTTAACCCCCCGCGCCGCCCCACATCCCAATGTCCAAATTAAATTTAAAATTAAAAAGTGAAATTTAAACTTTATTGTTTTTTTATTTTAGTATTGAAACTAACTGAGGCAACATTTAAATATTTCAAATAATTATTATTATACATATTGTATTACAGTAAGTATCACGATATTTCACAAGACTGTACCATGATGCATACTGTATCGCGATATGTATCACGATTACATCACAAGACCGCACCATGATACATACTGCATTATTACTACATGTATCACAATATATATCACAAGACCGTACTGTGATATATATATATATATATTTATACGTATATATATGTGTGTGTGTGTATATATATATGTATATATATATATATACATATACACATATATATATATACATGTATATATATGTGTATATATAT
>NC_050535.1:4931507-4935976 GCF_002922805.2 Oryzias melastigma | reverse complement strand
TCTTGCCAATGTACACCCCCACTGTCAAGAACTCCAAATTAGCCCCTCCCTCCTAGTCATTTCTGTCAGTACCTTTTCTTTTTTTATCCTATTGAGATTCTTTAATTACATTAATCTTCAAATCATTTTTTGGGGAAATCTGGAATTTTAATTTTATTGCATCGCTGGTAAAAACATAACCAGAGAAACCTGCCTTACCTCTCATGATATACAGCTGTCCCCCCACGAAGTGTTTCACACAACAGAACAGATCACCTGTGACCCACACAGCAGCACACAAGGTTGGAAACAAGCAAAAAGAAGCTATTTTAAGAGTTTAAAATGCACAAAAGTTGAAATTTCTGCCCCTCAAGGAATATATGGAAAATTAGAAAGATAGAAAATTCACTGCAACAGAATAAAAGTTTAAAGGCCCACTCTGATACCACTTTTAGTTGCATTTTTCTTGACAAAAAAAATTAAGATTCAAATTTTACATTCTTCGTTATTCAAATCATTGTGAATCAGGAGCAGACGAAAAAATGTGAGAGAGCTTTTTGGTGACGTAGAAAATACACTAAAAGCTCCATGATCTCAGCAACGGGGAGGGGAAGTGGGGCGGGGTTGTTCTGCACCAACTCAATGGTGAATTTTTAAAGAACAACTGCTGCTCTGTCCTAGAAAATGACTTATTTTTTCATTATTTTTTTCATCTTTTGAGTTTTAAAAAAGCTCAAAAGATGATCAGAGTGAGTCTTTAAGGTTTTTAACTCCACAAACTCACTGATGGGTTTGTCCGACGCCGCGGTTTTGAAGTGGTTCCCCTGGATCACCTCTGCTGACAGTCGTCCCGTCGCGGAATTGTAGATGAGACCCAGGAGGATCTCGGGTAAGGAGTCTTCGGTTGAGCGGTAGGACAGAGCGCCCGCGCTGCGGGACACACTCACCAGAGATCCACAACCCTGACGAGACCAAGCAGAAAATGATTCAGAGCAGGTTAACGCCGAGGCTGAAACAAACCGCAGGCGTTCTCACTGTGAGCTCCGAGCCGGGCTCCAGCGTGACCGGCAGAGCGATCTTTCCCTGCAGGTTCAGCTTAGTCAGGTAGAACACCTTCTCCCCCAAGACCTTCTCCTTTTTCATGCGCCTGATGCTGTACAGGCGGAAGCGGACGGCGCAGTCCCCCAGAGCCTCCTGTTCCACCCTGGAAAACTTGAATGTTTCCGTGAAAACAGGACAGGGCCCCTTCTGGACGCCTGTCTTGGCCCTCTGCTTCTTGGTGGGCAGGAGAACCAGGTGGACCTGCCACGAGATGTTGCCGGTCTGTTTGAGGGCGGGGATGTCTGTTGCCGCGGTGACGGTGACGGCCAGCCACTGTTCGCTGGAGTCGTATTCGAAAGCAACGTCCAGCGTGCCGTATTTGGCGAGGGGCTCGGGTTCGTAGAGCTTCGGGAGCCGGGGACCAGAACCGTCCTGAGGGCAAAAAGAATTTTAAAAACTGACAGTCCAAAAAAATAAATAAGTAAATATCACAGATGACGCGTCTCAACCCACCTCTGGACCCAGAACGGCGGTGCTGTCACTGGGAATGTCTTCCTCACAGCCTTTGTTGAGGCAGCTCTCGGCGTCCTGGTCCATGCTGGCCTCGCTGGAGCAGGGGGGGCTGTCACATGACCTCAGCCCTCGCTCCGAGCGAGAGCGGGAGGACCTCCGCGGCCCCGAGCTCTCGTCCTGGTACGGAGGAGGCTGCAGCTCGCTGACGGAGGAGTCCTTCCTCATCCTCTGGATGCTGGCGACTGCCATGGCGACAGAAACACAGAAGTGATGGGATGGTTACTGGAGACTGATCCAAGATAGAAGCCAACATCATCATCTGATTCTACGGTGGCCCTGAAGGGCAAATCACATCAACAAATCACTCAACATGAAAATATATTTTAAAAAAATCACAATTAAAAATGCAAGATGAATAATAGTAAGTCTTTTTAAATATAGTAATCCCAAAAAAGTGAAACAAAGTAAAAAAATAATAATTATACATTAAAAAAAATAAAAATAAAATGTTTAAAATATTCAATTTTTAACCCTTTGTAGTTTGGACCATTTTTGAGCTTTTTCTCTACTTTACAGTTTTTCTCTTTAAAACTGAAATCGTGAAAAAGCTCAAATCTGAGTGTTAAATTGTGTCTTTTTTACAGTAAGTCACAAAAATGAAGAACAAACAGTTTTTAGGTTTTATGACAACATTTTAAACATGTAAAGACAAAATAAAAATGTGCAAATCCACAAAGATGGGGTCAAAAAAGGGTCACAAACTACTAAAAATTGCTTAATTAAGTTATAGACAAAGTTCTAAAAATGTAGATGTATCACAGTTATATCTATTAATGTACTTAAGTTTGTTTTCAACCAAAAATCTCAAAGCTAAAAACTTTGACAAATCTTTACACTGTAAAAAGTGAAAAAGCTACATTTAAAAATATTAGTTATTATAAAATCTATTTTTTAAGTTGAATCAACTTAAAATTTTAATTTGATGAAAACTAATAATTTTGAGTTTTTTTTTAATTGATCCAATATTTCTTTTTATTTTTTTTCAGTGTATGTCATTGTAAAATGTGATTGGAAAACTCAACAGTGAGTTTCAGGGACTTCTGGGAGTTCATGGAGGTATTTGGACTTCTGGGCCACCGTAGAATTAAGAAGATAAAAACAAACCAAGAATTTTATTTCAAAAATGGTCTAAAACGCTGCTATTTGATCCAGTAATTCCAGTTCCTGCATTTATGATCCTTAATCCTGATATATTTTTGATCTCCTGCATATTTTTTTTTCGGGACACCCCCCCTCCCGGTTAAAGGAGGCGTTACATAACTTCTGCTCCTCATGCGCTGGCTCACCCTGTTCGCTGGAGGCCTCGCTGCTGCAGCCTTCCTGCTCGCTGGACTGTTTGCTTCTGCCGCTCCACGCAGACGCCGGCTTCTCCGGAGTCGCCGCCTCGGGGTCTTTTTCCTCTTCGCTGCCTGATACAACTTCTTCTGTGCAAAAAAAAAAAAAATCAAGCGTCTCTGATCACAAAGTGCAGCACAGTGAGCTCTATTTTAGGATGTGAAGATCAGCAGAACAGTCCAGAGTGGAGCTTGAAAAGGAGGAAGAGGAGCAGCAGCACACGCGCTAACCTGCGTCTCCTTTCTCCTTTTTGTGCTTTTCAGATTTCTTGTCTGGTTTCTTCTTTTCCTCTTTGGAAGAGGGAGCCTCCTCCTCGTTTTTGTCTGGGCCTTCCTCCTCTTCGCTTTTTAAGGCGCCGGTCTCTTCTTCAGCAGTACCTTCCTCCTCATCTTTGCTGGTTTCTAGTGTGTCTGGAAGCTCCTCTTCCTGCTCCTCTTTCATCCTTTGACTCATGGCCTCCTTCTCCAGCTGCTTCTGCCTCCTCTCTTTCCTCCTCTGCTCCCTCCTCTCCTGCAGCTCCTTCTCCTCCTTCTTCCTTTTTTCTTCTTCTTCCAGCTCAGCCTCTGTTTTCTTCACTCGCCAGCACCCGTCCCTCCACTCCCACTCCATCTGGCTCTGGGCGTTCTCGCCCTCCGCCCCATCGTTGCTTTGATTGCTCTTTGAGGCGGCGTTGCCCGAGTCCGAGTCCCGACTCGACATTTGCCAGAAGGTTTTCCCTTCCGGTGCGGCCTGATCCCTCTCCGGAGCGTTCCCGTTTTCCACCACCTCGTCCTCCTGCACCTTGTTCATGATGGTCGTGACCTGTTCGGTCAGCTGGTCGCTCACCGCGTAGGTGGCGTCGCTGACGGCGTTGGCCAGGTCGTCCACGCGGCTGGTGACCGAATCCAGGATGGAGGAAATGTTGACAGATGGGAGGGTTTGCTGGAAGCTCTTGAAGAAGGCCATGTCTCCGGCGGGGATCCTGTCGCACGCTGACCGCTAGATTAGCTCATCAGAACACGGACATGCGGTTGTTGGCAGAGCGCGGTGCCAGCGTCACGCCATGTGCTGAGATGCAAAAGACACATCAATGTGCTGACGCTGCAGAATTCACTGTAATCATGTCTGGAGCTCAGTAAAAGTCAAATTATAACATGAAAAGTAGTTTTTTAACCTAAATTAACATTTTTATGTCATAGTTTTAATCATTTTTGGAGAAAAATACACAAAAATAAACAGAACAGCTCTTAATAATGGAGAGTTCAATAGGAAAAACATTTAATTTAGAACATCATAACCAGTTTTGTTGTTAATATTACACTGTCAAAACAGAAATACATAAAAAAAAATGATTCACCTTTCATAAAGGACAGATAGAGGTTGTCTCTACACAGACTTATTTGGGAAACAAAAATGGAATTTGTGTCAATATTTTGGGTCAAAATAACTTTTAAAAAGTGGAAAAGTGAGCTAAAAAAGATTTTGTTTGACTTGCTTCGAACATTACATTTTGTACAGAAATACACACATTGTTGAACAGATAAGAAGTGAAAAATTACAAA
>NC_050535.1:4928714-4930544 GCF_002922805.2 Oryzias melastigma | reverse complement strand
GGTTTCTTTTAACGTTCCTTTCATTCATTTTTTTGCAGTGTACTAGTGAACTTTTTAAATCAACATGTCCGGAGGAACCCTAAAATCTCTAATAATGTCGAATAACAAGTGTCGTGACCCCGCTGCGTTCTGTACCTCTCTGGTCGCTCCTGCAGCCGCTTAGTCGGACAAAGTTGTCAGAACTCTCCACAGACAGTTTGTTGCTGAGGTAAAGAAAAAACAGAGCCATCAGCGCCATGAACGCGACGACTGAAGACAGAACACCCAGAAGCTCAGGAGAAACTAGAGGAAAACAGAGGAAAAGAGAAAGGAGCGTCAACCTCTCAGGATCAGACAGACGAGCTGAGGCGTTATTTAATAATAGACGAAAACTCAAATTAGCACCTAAAGCGGTGAGTTCGCATTTTAAATTTGAAGCTGTGTTTCCTGCACTTCAAAGCCCAGCGGAGCCGTATGTAGGCCAGCACAACTCCATGTAAGCAGGCAGCCCTGTGTTATTTTTATTTTAGCCTCAAAGGAGCAAAAAAAAGAAAAAGAAAATCACAGAGGCTGAAGGAAAAAGAGAAAGCATGAATGGCATTTCCAAAGATCAAACGCCTCAACAGAAAGGCCAAGTTGTCAAGGAGAAAGCTGAAAGGAAAGACAGTTACATAACCGAGCGTTATATCAGCTCATTTTAGTGTTCGAAAAAATAATATTTTTCATATTTATTGATTAATTCCTATATTTCCATCATTTATTTTACTTTTTTTAACTAAAAAAATGTGAAAAGAAGCGTTTTTTTGCAAAGTAGCCTCAATATTTATAAAATAAAAGCACAAATTTTGTCTATTATTTCAGCTTCATATTTAGAAGTGACATTTTCAAGCCTCTACATCAACACTACCACCTCCACCTACTGATAAATATGAAGCAAAAGCTTACCTTCTTCACAAACACACCCTCTTCCATTAAACTCCCTGCACCTCTCGACTGCTCAACCTGACCTCTGCGGCCCGTCCGCCGAAACCTCCATGAGGCCCCGCCATGTGATGACAGCTCATACATGCTCTGTACATGTCTACAATCGCTGAATAATTCACACAGCCGAGGTAACCTAATGCCTCCATCAATGTCCCCTGGAAAGTGGAGCATTGTGGCACCCCCTTCTCTTTTCTCTCCTTATCTTTTTTCCATATTGATATCTGGAGAGTCGGCTCTTTTTGCAGATAAAGGAAGCTGAAAAACTCCCTATTTCCTTTCTCCTTCAATGTACTTAATCTGGAATATTTAGCCAAATCCGGGACCTAAAATATAATTGATTTTTTTGGGTAAATATTACCATTAATCTTACAAATATATATATATATATTTTTAAAAAACTAGAGTTTATACCACAAAATTAATTTGTAATTTTGCTTTTTTGTGCTAAATTGAAATGCAGATGAGTTCAAATGTTCCAGTTTTTTTAAGGTGTTGCTTACAGATGGAGCTCTGAAAACGAAACAAAACCTCGGCGCTGAATAAATCATGCACACACAGCTGCCTTCTTTTGCTTAAGTGAGCTAAAACTCGATCCTCCATGCATAATTCACGCCGACATGTTGAGTTTTCTGAGGTGTATAGTTTAAAAAAAACAAAAAAAAGAAATCTCACGTGCACCGAAACCACGTGAAAAAGCTTCAAGAGAAAGAAAGACAAAATCTTGTAGGTTTTTATGGGAAAACGCAAACAATTCTACATTTTTTAAGCTCATAGAGAGAATTGGAGAAACTTTTTGAACATTAATTAAGATTAAAATATCTCCCTCGTGTTTCGGGTAATAGATTTTAGGATTTTGTGCACAAATAA
>NC_050535.1:4928018-4928453 GCF_002922805.2 Oryzias melastigma | reverse complement strand
GCTGCCTTCTTTTGCTTAAGTGAGCTAAAACTTGATCCTCCATGCATAATTCACACCGACATGTTGAGTTTTCTGAGGTGTATAGTTTTAAAAAAAAACAAAAAAAAGAAAGCTCACGTGCACCTAAACCACGTGAAAAAGCTTCAAGAGAAAGAAAGAAAATATCTTGTAGGTTTTTATGGGAAAACGCAAACAATTCTACATTTTTTAAGCTCATAGAGAGAATTTGAGAAACTTTTTGAACTTTAATTAAGATTAAAATATCTCCCTCGTGTTTCGGGTAATATAATAAAATGTTTAGAGCTGCCACAAAAACATATGTGTCCTAGAGCAGAGAGGACACCCTGATGTGTGTTTGTTTAGACAACATGTTTGAAAAAGAGCTCAAGAGCACAAACAGTGTGCAAGCACGGCGGGGGTTGTGTAATGATAGGG
>NC_050535.1:4925276-4927927 GCF_002922805.2 Oryzias melastigma | reverse complement strand
AATAAAATCTTCAATCAGAAAACTGAAAAAAAAAACGTACTGATAAAAGTGAAATAAAAAGAGAATTTCTCCTTTTTGAAAAATTATTTTTCACCAAAAAATAAACAAAAGTAATATTATATATATATATTTATGCACATATATATAATTTGTATATATTTAATTCTTTAAGCAGGGAATAAATGACTCAAGTGTTCTGTAAAAAGTGAAACTTTGGATCAATATTCATTTAAAAATATTATTTTTTATTTAATCAAATTTTTAAGTTTAGTAAACCCTAAATTCAAAACTATAATTTGATAAAACAAATCATTTTAAATGTAACAAATAACAGAAATTTGACGAATTGATCCAATGTTTCATTTTTTACAGTGATTTTCACAAAGTTGGTTGCAAAACATTTTCTTACCTCGTCGGGCGCAGAAAAGCTCGTTAACACCACAGTTCCTCCCCCCAGCTGCAAAACACAAACCAGACAAAAGTGTGAGTCAAAAACCAGCTTTGTGTTTGCTTAAGAAACACAACGAGATATTAAGCAAATCAAAATTCATTTAGTCAAGTTTTGCAAAACAACATAAAATAATGCAGCACTTCACTTTTTTTTTAAATAATCTCAATTTTATGAATAATTGTGGTTCCTAAATTCACCCATTATAACTGACATGCTTTTTTCTAGAGGTTAGTAGTGAATTAAAGTTTAAAAATCACAAATTAGTCCACAGAAAAGTCTACAAATCACTATGTGGGATATTTGTTGCACAAGTTTTATTTGTAAAAATAAAGGAATAATAATTAATTTCAACAATAATGAAAAAAAAACAAAAAGATCCACTGCCAAAATGAATAAATGGAGCATTTTTCTAAAGTAGACTAAAAATGTTCCTTCAGTAGAATTATTCATTATGGTTGGATTACTCTGAGGTTTCACTTTAGTGGAGAACACTTGGCTCTTCCATTAAACTTGCAGACTCACTTTCTGGATTTAAGTAAATTGTAGGACTATTCAGAGCTGAATAAAAAACTACGTCTACTTCAGTAGAATCTTTTGTTTTTCATCATAAAATCTCAATCAAAATCTTTCTTAATTGTATTCAAAGTTGTAGATCTACTTCATTTTGAACATGATTTCCATATTTAAATATTAGATTCTGAATGAAAGTTCTGTTTTGAACTGTAAAAAAAAAGACATTTTGACAAAAACAGGAACTGGTGTCGTTATTTAAATATCATCCATGATTTAATTCCACAAAATAAAAATCAGCATAAATATGTGAAGAAAAAATTCAGTTACATGACTGTTTGGACAAAGCAGAAACACAAAGGTTATTTAAAAGAAAGATTTTTTTTTTAAAGGAGGTAGCTTCACTTTCCGTTATACACAGAGACGACTAATTCTCCGGACTGCTCCTCAAACTGTAAATGTCAAATTTAAAGACCCACTCTGATCACCTTTTGATCCATTATAAATCCCAACGTTCTTTTAATTATGATTTTTTGATTTTTAGCAACATGTGGCGTGCAGGTTTGTGCTTTGATTGTTTTACATTCCAAGAAAATAAAAGAAAATCAAGCATTTTGTAGGGAAAACCAAAGCTGATCCCAGATCCTATCAGATTAACTCTTCCATCTATACCGAGGTCGGCAACCTTTAACAGTAAAAGAGCCATTTGGGCTCGTTATCTACTGATCAAAACCTAGAAGGAGCCGTGTAGTTTTACTTTAGCCTTTGGGAATTTTGGATTTGCTCTCATAACTTTATTTATTTATTTTTAATAAATATGAATTATGTTTTTTTATTTTTAATGAACAAAAGCAAAAATCTACAAAGAAACTAGTATTTCTCAAAATGGCATTTTTTGAAAACCGTTTTTACCTTTAGTAGAGGCCAAATTAGCAAAAAAAGCTAGCTCGTTGCTTAATTACTAGCTGAACTCTAAATTAGCATAAAATTCCTCAGTAAATTAAATCACCCAAAATGTTAGCATGTTGCTAAAATAAAAGCTAAACTCTAAATTAGCTTAAAAACTCAAGTAGTTAACAATTAGCAAAAATTTTTTAGCATATTGCTAAAATATTAGCTAAACTCCAATTTAGCATAAAAAATGTAATTAAAGGCCAAATTAGCCTAAAAAGGCTAGCTCGTTGCTCAATTATTAGCTAAACTCCTAAATAGCCAAAATTCCTCAGTAACTAAATTAGTCCAAAAATTAACCTGTTTATAAAATAAAAGCTAAATTCTAAATTATCCCAGAAAAACTTCAATAGATAACAAATTAGCTAAAAGCATCAGCATTTTGCAAAAATAGCAGCATAAAATTCCTCAGTAAACTAAATTAGTCGTAAATGTTAGCCTGCTCCTAGCTAAACTCTAAATTAGCTTAAAAACCCAGTAAATAGAAAATTAGCCAAAAACGTTAGCATGTAGCTAAAATAATAGCTCATCTCCAATTTTTTGAAAATTACTATCTTATTTTTCTTCCCCCAGAGAGCCACCATGGAGAGTTAAAAGAGCCACATGTGGCTCTGGAGTCGCAGGTTGCTGACCTCTGGTCTACACTCTCAACAGGCTTGGTTAGTTTGGGATTCTGTCTTAATGTTTTTACTCATTCTATCACCTCCCCCCACTCAAAAGTCAACTCTGATCATCTTTT
>NC_050535.1:4920052-4925195 GCF_002922805.2 Oryzias melastigma | reverse complement strand
ACCATGGAGAGTTAAAAGAGCCACGTGTGGCTCTGGAGTCGCAGGTTGCTGACCTCTGGTCTACACTCTCAACAGGCTTGGTTAGTTTGGGATTCTGGCTTAATTTTTTTTACTCATTCTATCACCTCCCCCCACTCAAAAGTCAACTCTGATCATCTTTTCATTTATTGCTAAAGGGTTCCCAGTGGGTTTTTTTTTTCAATTATGATTGTGCAGTTTTTAGGCAAAATCTGTCGTTTTCTAGGCTGTAGAAGACAATATAGCGCAAAATATGGCGCTCGAAAATTAACAGCCGGAAGTCCCTCCCCCTGCCGGACCCATCCGCAAAAAAACATAAAAATCATTGAGCGGAAGTCCTCAACCGGAACTCAATGTTTTAAGCTTTCAACCTTTTTTTCCTTTGACATATCGTTACTGATCAGCTGATTCACAGAAAAAAAACTTAATTTCGTCGCCTTTTTCTCCGGAGGTAAATGGGTGTAATTATACAAATTTGAACACTTGTTAATTTTGACTTAAAAGAAATAAAACGATTAACGTTCTCTGTCCCGTTTGAACCTCTTCTTCAACACTAAACTAGTCAGTTATAATTTATTCGCATTTAAAAGCTGATCATTCTGAACATTTTTTAAAGGGTTTCTGAAAGTTTAGCAAATTTCCGCTTACGCAACCGGTTAAAGTTGCTAAATTTCCGCTTCAGATTTTTTTTTTTTGGCGTCATCGTACATGTAACCAGAGTCAGAGGCCCCTTGTAGTTTCTGCAAAACGGCTGTAATTCCTTAGAAAATAAATTCTGATTTGTCGGGACTGATGGCAGGGAGTAAGCCTGCACTCACTCCCCATCATCCCTTTATTTACATGGGATGATGGGACCCAACATTACTTACTATTACTATTTTTATAATTGCTTTTTTCGTCACAATAATACAGTTTAATGCCACAAGAAGATGTGAAAAAAACATTAAAAACATGATTTTTAGTTGAATACGTTTTTAAATTATTACTTTATACTGAAATGTTATATCTGTAGTTTATTACAGCATGAAAGTAAATTTTAAAAATACTAGTTATTAATAAAAAAAAATAATTTTAAATCTGAAAATGTTCTTTTTTTCCTTCTACTGCCTCACAGCTGCTCCTATAACTCCACCAGGGGTGGAGCTAAAGGTCCACAAGGGGGCAGTAAAAAGCTTTACCCCCCAATTTTCAAGTCAATAACAAAGATTAAGTAATACAAGCTTCTTTAAGCATTCAAAAAATGTAAAAACGCACAATTATTTTAACTTTAAAAAAGCATTTTTTTAATAAAATAAAAAAATATGTAATATAACAAAAGCATTTTTAAACAAAAGAGAACATTTAAAGTAATAACTAAATGTCTAAATTAACACAAGAAAAAAAACATTTTTTTAAATAAAATAAATAAACCTAAAAAAATCAACATTTTTTAAAATAAAAATAAATAAATAAAATAACAAAAGCAATATTTTTTAATTAAAAAAATAATAAATACATTAAAAAAATCGCCTTTGTAAATACGTAATTAAAGAAACATTATCAAATAAAATAAGTAAATAAATAAAGAAAAGCTACATTTTAATAATTAAATACTGAGCACCTCAAACTGCATACCCCCCACCCCATATTTTAGGTTTTAGCTCCGCCACTGGTCTCCACTGGTTTGATTCACTGCGTCCGTGATGGGACAGTGCAGCGTTCCTTTACGCATCCCGGTCACGTTTCCCCCCCCATAAAAAATCCCAAAAGAAAAACTTCCCCATCAGTGGGACGAAGAAGCTTTAAATCCATCAGACACTCGTCTGATAGGAAATCTTCTTGGGGGGGTCTGGCTCTTTAACAGCAGCTAAACAAACCGTCATGTGATACCAAGTAGATCTCAGATTTTTTTTTTTCAATCATTGCAGCAACATCTTCTATAAAATACATAAATAAATAGATAAACGCTCCTCTGTACGGACTCTAACAGCTAAATCCTCTCTGTTTATGTGTTCAGGTGCGCATCCCACTCATGTGATCCCACGGCAGTCCGCCGTCCTGCATCCGTGCGCGTGTCCGCATCATCTCAGCCTCTCTCATCAGCACCGCGCGCCGCCGTCTCCATCCATCAGTCAAACGGCGAAACAGAACCCGCAGAAACAAACGCGTCTCTCGGTGTTTGACTCCCTCTGCAGTAAAGTTTACCCCGAGTCCCGCTGGACGGAAGACTTACCGTCAATCGCCATGATGCTCAGCGCAGGACTCTACCAACTGGGAGGGGGAGGGGGGGTAGCGCAGGAGGAGGTCATTCATCCACGTGCAAGAAATCAGAGGTTTGAAGAAAGTTTAGCTTTTGTGCTCGAAATGTTCAAATTAAATATTCATATTAGTTTTTTACTATATGATCAGCAGGTTCACTAAAATGTCAAAAAATATGTTTTAAATCAATAAACAAACACATTATGAAATGGGGCTATTCATATTTTTGTTACTCATATGTTAGTTATGCTATAAATTTATCATTTGTTAAAAGTGGGTGACGTATTTGGTGAGTGTTGAATTTAAAATGATTTATGTTTTTAAAAAAAGTTATAGTAGGACAAAATGCGATTAATCGCGATTAAAAATTTTAATCGCCTGACAGCTCTAATATATATATAAAAATGCATTTTAATATTTTAGAAAGTTTACCTCTGAACAGCAACTACACACTGTTCAGCAAAAAAATATTAAATTACATTACATTATATTATATTATACTTATTTCCTTCCTTATTTATTTAATTTATTTGAAACATAAATTTATTCGCCACAAATGGCAAACCGATTGATTGATTAATTGGTTTATTGATCGATTGATTGAATAATGAACAGCTCTGACAGTAGATTAAACTTTTAGCTATAATTTTGACATTTTTTCTGCCATGTTGGAATTGATAAAGAATGGAAAAGCACTCAAGACTTCATTATTTTTGTGTTGTCAGCAAAAATAATTTTACTAATATTAGATAATCTCAGTTCAAACATCTAAACACAAATGAAAAACTTAAATAATATTATTTATTTAAAGCATTAGAATTTCTTTAAAGCCAAAGAGCTACAACAGTGATAACAAGAAGCCACATGGACCCCTGCTGAATAGTTCCTGTACTAACAGCTGATAAGAAGGAGGTTCCTATTGGCTCCCCATCCGCTTACGTCACAGCTAGAGGACACGCCCCTCGAGCCGTCCCAAACTGTATTTCCCTTTTCAACTGTTGCTGGCTCTCCGAGCTGATTGAAGTGTTTCTGCGTGAGGGGTTTGACAACAGGAAAGTTTTTAGTCAAAATGAGTGAAATCAAACCAGAAGAAACCGCCGCGGCTAAAGACAACAACGAGGACCAGGACTGGGCTGCGGCCAAAGCTTTCTTTGACAGCCTGAAGACGAAAGTTCCCAGACCTGTAAGTAGGACATGCAGAAGTTTGGAGCCTTTCTGGAGGAGGAGATCTCCTGAAAACTCTTTGTAACTCTTCCTCCCTGCAGCCCAAACCCCAGTACGCCGTCACCATCGCGGTGTCCTCTCGCACCCTTTTCAACATGGTGGCAGAGAGGAAGATCTACGAGGAAGAAGGAGTGGAGAAGTATGTGGCCTTTCAGGTGGAGCACGAAAACGAGCCTCTGAGTCCAGGACCGGCTTTTCCCTTCGTCAAGGTACGGGCGAGGCCGCAGGGAGGGGAAGGTGTGGTTCATGAGCTGATGTATGAAGAGGAGGAGGTCTGGAACAAACAGTTCTGGGACTTCAATCTCGAGGAGGAGGCACACCTTTCTTTCTGTACTTATACAGTCATAAATAGAATATCCAGGAAAATCAATCTGGCGATATATCGCGATATTTCATTTGTCGATACATGTATTGATTTAAATGTTGACAATGCAATATTTAAATAATTAATTGTGAGTAACCTTCACAACTAGATCTCACGAAATGTATATTAAATATTTAGTCTCATTGGTTCAGTTATTGTAGTTATGAGACATGTACTATTTAGTATGACTTAGTTTTTTCCTAAGTGAAAAATCATTCTGGTACAGACTTGCGATATGTATCATATTGCGAGACGTGTATCGCAATACAGATTCTTGCTAATACACTCCCCTAGTAATAACAAATCAAATGCCAAATACTTCTTTTAAAAAGCTTCCCTGCATCCACTTTAACTTTATTACCAAAACAGATTCCCTTAAAAAAGCAAAAACAAAAACAAAAAATCATGTTCAGCTTGATCCTTTTTCAAATCATTCCCAGTGGTCTCTGAATTAGGATTATGCCTTTTTAACGTTTTGTTTTTAAAAGTGTCGTTTTTTAGGACATACTTTCTGCAAGTGGGCCCCATATATTTAAAAAGTGGGCAGAAAATGTGGGTCCTGTTTGAGTTTCTGTGGTGGCCCCACCTGCGTTGGCCCTCACCAGCTAAAGTAGACACTCAGTGGGTTAGCTCACTATGCTAGCCAGCTTTCCCAGTGGACGGTGGAGCATACTAGTGAGCTCTGCTGTACCGAGCTAGCAAGTTCTGCTGTAGCAAGCTACATTGTAGTGAGCTAGCAAGCTCCACTGTAGCAAGCTAGCGAGTTTCGCTGTAGCGAGTTCTGTTGTAGTGAGCTAGCAAACTTCGCTGTAGCGAGCTAGCGAGCTCCACTGTAGCAAGCTAGCGAGTTCCGCTGTAGCGAGTTCTGTTTTAGTAAGCTAGCAAACTTCGCTGTAGCGAGCTAGCAAGTTCTGCTGTAGTGAGCTCTGATGTAACAAGCTAGCAAGTTCTGCTGTATTGAGCTACGGTGTAACAAGCTACCAAGTTCCGCTGTAGTGAGCTCTGTTGTAGCAAGCTAGCGAGCTCCGCTGTAGCTAGCTCCATTGTGGTAAGCTCTCCTGTAGCAAGCTAGCGAGTTCCGCTGCAGCTAGCTCTGTTGTAGCGAGCTATTGGAGCTAGAGAGCTCCGCTGTCCACCAGGCAACGAGCTAACCCATGATTTTTTTTTTCATCAGGTTCTGATTCATAATTAGTTGAATATAAAATAAAAAGTACTCAGAAATACAATTTTAAGATTAATTTTCTTAATCCATCATGAGAAAAACACCTTAAGAATATGTTAAAAACACAATTTTCATCT
>NC_050535.1:4918681-4920024 GCF_002922805.2 Oryzias melastigma | reverse complement strand
TTAAAATTATACAGTCTTTTAGAGCAGTGTTTTTCAGCTAGTGTGCCCTGACTTTATTTAATTTCACATAAGTAATCTTAAAAAAATATATATCGCAAGGATCAGTGTTTGTCCAAACAGGTGCACATTTGTCTCTAAGTTGGGAGAAATATAAAAAAATCATAAAATATTTTATCCTTTGCCTTTACTTATTGAAGACATTTTGATAAGAATAACTGTTAATATTGTCTCACTTTCTCCACAATTTTGTTTCAAACTTCAATTTTTGGGTTTTGTTTCAGTTCAATATCGGAATCTTGTAATACAATAAAAATAAATAGGAAAAATCCTTTTTTTATTTGCTAAGTTACATGTAACAATGAAGAAAAACGTTTTAATTGGCCTATACTAAACTTGGTTTAACATAAAAAAAACAATAAATGAAATATTTTTTTAATTTAGAACAAAACATGCTTGACATGTTCAATGTAAACATACTGGTATGAAGATGGAATGATTGATCTTCCCCACGATTCAGATCAATGGTTTCACATACATTTCATTTTTAAAATGAGAATTTCTTTTTCTTAATTATAATTTGATTGGTGGTGTGTCTTATGATGTTTAATTAAATAAAAAGTGGTCTAAAAAAGTTAGAGAAACACCGTATTAGAGGTCACAATCAAAGATTTATATATAAAAGAAAAAGTATTTTTCTTTTATATATAAATCCGAATGTTATTGAATTACCGGCTCCTGCAAACCGGTCTATGATAAAAATTGTCTTTTCTTCTCAATGCTGCAACTTTGCACAATCTGAGCCACACCCAGCAAACCACAATCTGTCTTTCATCACTAAAAAGTTCCTTTAAACTCCAGGTTTCTCATAGTGTTAACCAAGTGAAATAAGTATTCATGACACATTTCCTGTAACGTTTTTAATCTTTTTTATTGATTCTTCAGAACCAGCTGCAGCTTAATTGGCTGAGTATAAATGATCAATTTGACTCTGGGAACTCGTACAAAGACGACACAAATTCAAATTGGAAAAATAAAAATATATGTAGAACAAATCAAAGCGAAAGTTTTCATGTGAGTGGTTTCATACTTTGACTGTTCAGAGTTCATCACAATTCAGGACAGCTTAGAGGAAGACGCTCTTGTCTATGTGGTTGGTGGTTTTGGCGTACACAAACGCCGGCCCGAGGGGAGGAGCTTTAACAGGTTGTGTCTGGAACCTGAAGGGGTTTGAGATTTTACTGGCCTGCTTCCTGTCATCACTTCACTTTTGTTCTAGTTAGAGAGGTTAAAGTCATTAACATCTTGGGCCGCCTCAAAGGCGGCTTTTCTTTGGTTTACTTTTT
>NC_050535.1:4911685-4917396 GCF_002922805.2 Oryzias melastigma | reverse complement strand
AAAGCTTTCTTTGACAGCCTGAAGACGAAAGTTCCCAGACCTGTAAGTAGGACATGCAGAAGTTTGCAGCCTTTCTGGAGGAGGAGATCTCCTGAAAACTCTTTGCAACTCTTCCTCCCTGCAGCCCAAACCCCAGTACGCCGTCACCATCGCGGTGTCCTCTCGCACCCTTTTCAACATGGTGGCAGAGAGGAAGATCTACGAGGAAGAAGGAGTGGAGAAGTATGTGGCCTTTCAGGTGGAGCACGAAAACGAGCCTCTGAGTCCAGGACCGGCTTTTCCTTTCGTCAAGGTACGGGCGAGTCCCGCAGGGAGGGGAAGGTGTGGTTCATGAGCTGATGTATGAAGAGGAGGAGGTCTGGAACAAACAGTTCTGGGACTTAGATCTCGAGGAGGAGGCACACCTTTCTTTTTGTACTTATACAGTCATAAATAGAATGTGGAGGGAAATCAATTTGGCGATATATCGCGATATTTCATTTGTCGATACATGTATTGATTTAAATGTTGACAATGCAATATTTAAATAATTATTTGTGAGTAACCTTCACAACTAGATCTCACAAAATGTATATTAAATATTTAGTCTCATTGATTCAGTTATTGTTGTTATGAGACATGTACTACTTAGTATGACTTAGTTTTTTCCTAAATGAAAAATCGTTCTGGTACGGACTTGCGATGTGTATCATATTGTGAGACGTGTATAATACCTATCGGCAGATTCTTGCTAATACACTCTCCTAGTCATAAACTCACTAAAAGTTCACTAAAATCAATCAGAATAACAAATAAAATGCTAAATACTTCTTTTAAAAAGCTTCCCTGCATTCACCTAAACTTTATTACTAAAACTTGTTTGCATGTAAGGTGTCCAGATTCCCTTAAAAAACGAAACAAACAAACAAAAAAAATAATAATGCAGATTGTTCAGCTTGATCATTTTTCAAAACATTTCCAGTGGTCTCTGAATTAGGATTATGCCTTTTTTATGCAACGTTTTTTTTTTAAAAGTGTCGTTTTTTAGGACATACTTTCTGCAAGTGGGCCCCATATAGTTTAAAAGTGGGCAAAAAATGTGGGTCCTGTTTGTGTGTCTGTGGTAGCCCCACCTGTGTTGGCCCACATTAGCTTAAGTAGACACTCAGTGGGTTAGCTCACTATGCTAGCCAGCTTTCCCAGTGGACGGTGTAGCATACTAGTGAGCTCTGCTGTACCAAGCTAGCGAGTTCTGCTGTAGCAAGCTCCTTTGCAGTGAGCTAGCGAGCTTCGCTGTAGCGAGCCAGCAAGCTCCACTGTAGCAAGCTAGCGAGTTCTGCTGTAGCGAGTTCTGTTGTAGTGAGCTAGCAAACTTCGCTGTAGCGAGCTAGCGAGCTCCACTGTAGCAAGCTCTGCTGTAACGAGCTAGCAAGTTCTGCTGTAGTGAGCTCCGGTGTAACAAGCTAGCAAGTTCCACTGTAGTGAGCTCTGCTGTCACGAGCTAGCAAGCTCCGCTGTAGCACGCTCCGCTGTAACGAGCTAGTAAGTTCCGCTGTAGTGAGCTCTGATGTAACAATCTAGCAAGTTCTGCTGTAGTGAGCTCTGATGTAACAAGCTAGCAAGTTCCACTGTAGTGAACTCTGCTGTCACGAGCTAGCAAGCTCCGCTCTAACACGCTCCGCTGTAACGAGCTAGTAAGTTCCGCTTTAGTGAGCTCTGATGTAACAAGCTAGCAAGTTCCGCTGTAGTGAGCTCTGATGTAACAAGCTAGCAAGTTCTGTTGTAGCGAGCTACGGTGTAACAAGCTACCAAGTTCCGCTTTAGGGAGCTCTGTTGTAGTAAGCTAGCGAGTTCCGCTGCAGCTAGCTCTGTTGTAGCGAGCTATTGGAGCTAGAGAGCTCCGCTGTCCACCAGGCAGCGAGCTAACCCATGATTTTTTTTTATCAGGTCCTGATTCATAATTATTTAAATATAAAATAAAAAGTACTCAGAAATACAATTTTAAGATTAATTTTCTTCATCCATCATGAGAAAAACACCATAAGAATATGTTAAAAACACAATTTTCATCGGAGTTGGTCTTGTCTTTTTTTTTACTACAGCACAGTTAAAATTATACACTCTTTTAGAGCAGTGTTTTTGAACTAGTGTTCCCTGACCTTCTTTAATTTCACATAAGTAATATTAAAAAATATATATTGCCAGGATACCAGCTCAGTGTTTGTCCAAACAGGTTCACATTTGTCTCTAAGTTGGGAGAAATATAAAAAAATTCATAAAATATTTTATTCTTTGCCTTTACTTATTCAAGATAAGAATAACAGTTTATATTGTCTCACTTTCTCCACAATTTTGGTTCAAACCTCAATTTTTGGGTTTTGTTTCGGTTCAATATCGGAATCTTGTAATACAATAAAAATAAATAAATAGGAAAAATCCTTTTTTATTTGCTAAGTAACATGTAACAATGAAGAAAAACTTTTTAATTGACCTATGCTAAACTTGGTTTAACGTAATGTAACAATAAATCAAATATTTTTTACATTTGGAACAAAACATGCTTGACATGTTCAATGTAAACATACTGGTATGAAGATGCAACGATTGATTTTCCATACGATTCAGATCAATGGTTTCACATACATTTCATTTTTAAAATGAGAATTTATTTTTCTTAATTATAATTTGATTGGTGGTGTGCCTTATGATGTTTAATTGAATAAAAAGTGGTCTAAAAAAGTTAGAAAAACACTGTATTAGAGGTCAAAATCAAAGATTTATATATTAAAGAAAAGGTATTTTTCTTTTTCCATTTTGAGGTTTTTACCAATGTTTTTGGAATGTTATTGAATTACCGGCTCCTGCAAACCGGTCTATGATAAGAATTGTCTTTTCTTCTCAATGCTGCCACTTTGCACAATCTGAGCCACACCCAGCGAACCACAATCCGTCTTTCATCACTAAAAGTACCTTTAAACTCCAGGTTTCTCATAGAGTTAACCAAGTGAAATAAGTATTCATGACACATTCTCTGTAATGTTTTTAATCTTTTTTATTGACTCTTCAGAACCAGCTGCAGCTTAATTGGCTAAGTATAAGTGATCATACAAGGAATTTAACTCTGGGAACTCGTACAAAGACGACACAAATACAAATTGGAAAAATAAAAATATATGTAGAACATTTAAGCAGCAGAAACAAATCAAAATGAAAGTTTTCATGTGAGTGGTTTCTTACTTTGACTGTTCAGAGTTAATCACAAGGACAGCTTAGAGGAAGACGCTCTTGTCTTTGTGGCGTGTGGTTTTGGCGTACACAAACGCCGGCCCAAGGGGAGGAGCTTTAACGGGTTGTGTCTGGAACCTGAGGGGGTTTAAGATTTTACCGGCCTGCTTCCTGTCATCACATCACTTTTGTTTTAGTTAGAGAGGTTAAAGTCATTAACATGTTGGGCCGCCCCAAAGGCGGCATTTCCTTGGTTTATTTTTTTATTTTGGGACATTTTATTTTCTTATTTGGAATGTACAAAAAAAACGGAAAAAGTGTGCATCTTTAACCACAATGAACAATGTAAATATGAGTTAATGGGGTCTATAAGAAAAAAATCACATTTATAAAACCCAGAGACTCGAGAAGAAAATAGAAAAATGTCTATATTCAATTTACAAAAGGTGTTATAACTGCTGTTTTTATAAATGGAACAAGTTACAAAGGATAAAAACACCAGTAATATTAATTAAAATATTGTCTTACATCAGGAATAAATAGAGTTCTACAATTGATTAATGTGCAATTTTCAATCATGAATTTTTCTAAATGTTACTCAGTCATGTTTTCTTAGGTTTGGTTGTTTGTTTATGAGATGCAACAAATAGTAGCTGCTTATTTATTTAATTTTAACACCACAAGTAAGAAATAAAATCACTTAAAAAAATCTGTTCAAAATTTCCAAATTACCCAAACAATACTGTTTTTTGTGTCTTTTTTTGTTTGTTTATTTGTATACCTTTGTAGATATTTGTCTATCTATAACTCTTATGGTTATTTACATTTTTTTATTTGGAAAAAACAAAACAAAAGTCGGAAATAAAATTATTTTTTAAAAATCTACAAAATTTCTAAATTGCCTGAACAACACCGTTTTTTTTTTCTTTTAACTTTTTGTTTGTTTGTTTTTATGACACACAACAAAGAGTAGCCACCTAGTTTGGTTTTCTAATATTTGATTTTAAACTCCACAAGTTGGAAACACTTTTTAAAAAAAGGGCAAAAATTGCCAAAATATCTCAAATCACACTGCTTTTTTCTTCTTTTTGCCTTTTTTATTTGTTTATTTGCATGCCTTTGTACATATTTGTCTAACTGTAACTCTTGAAAAAAAAACACAAGTTAGAAATAAAAAGACTTATCTGTACAAAATTTCCAAATTGCACAAACACTTTTTTGTGCCTTTTGTTTGTTTGTTTGTTTGCATGCTTTTGCAGATATTTGTCAATCTATAACTCTTGTGGTTTTTTTTTCATTTTGTGTTTGGAAAAAGTAAATGAAACTAATAAAGGCATTTTAAACAATTTGTACAAAATGAATCAAATAACACAGTTTTTGCCTTTTTCGGTTTGTTTGTTTGCATTTCGATCTCATTGATGTTTTTTTTCCACTATTGTTTCTGCATCTCACTGTCCTGTTTCGGCGTCTCTTCCCTCACAGGCGCTGATGAACGTCAACAGCCGACTGAGGCAGCTCTACCCAGACAGCGAGGAACTGTTTGACATCGTTTTAATGACTAACAATCATGCCCAAGTCGGAGTGCGTCTCATAAACAGTATTAATCATTACGGTATGCCGCATCCTCAATCAGATGTTGCTAACGGCGTTCACGCCTCATTTCCTCCTATAGTAATGACAATCCTTATTTCCAGCAATGAGGAAGAAGTTCTAATGTTGCTTTGTTCCACCAGGTTTGACCATTGAGAGATTCTGCATGACAGGCGGTCAGAGTCCCATCGGGTATCTGAAGGCCTACATGACCAACCTTTACCTCTCCAAAGATTCAGAGAAGGTCACGGGCGCCATCGAAGAAGGTCTTAAGAGCAGGACTCAATAGGTGAGGCATTCAAACCACCGTTTTTAATTTAACCAACTCATCCTCCCCTCCAGGAATTGCCGCGGCGACGATGTTCATGCCGCCGTCAGAGTGCGAGCTGAGCGACACGCAGCTGAGGGTGGCGTTTGATGGCGACGCCGTGCTTTTCTCAGACGAGTCGGAGATAATCGTCAAGAAGCACGGCCTGGACACTTTCTTTGAGCACGAGAAGGAGTTTGAGAACAAACCTCTGGCCCAGGTAATTTAAAAATATTTTTCAAAATATTACTGTATAGTTCTGTTCTTAATGCCACTCTAACTTGTTGATACAAGCATGTGTCACTCGAAAATGTATGCAGGTAGGAACTTGCTTAGCTGGTTTTTAGCACTGGTATATTAAAGATTTAAAATAGTTTATAAAAATAGTTTTGGCATTTTTCTGTATGTGTTTATATATATTTAATATATATATAATATCTAGTATTTTAATTTAGTTTTATTGGTTAACTTTTATAATTTTTTGTATACTGCTCTTGTGTATTTTTGACATTATGCTGTTTTATTGTAGTTTTATTGATTGGACTATGAGTCTGGAATAAATTCTGTCTATATATGTTTCACCAGTGTGTGTGTGTGTGTGTGTGTGTAT
>NC_050535.1:4909793-4911433 GCF_002922805.2 Oryzias melastigma | reverse complement strand
ATATATATATATATATATATATATATATGTGTGTAGTTATATACAAATATACTGTATATGTGTATTTATATGTACGTATGTATCCTATGTCTACTATCATCATGATGCAGATTTCAGACCACTGCTTTGAAAACGTCTTAAAAAATAATCATAAATTTTAAGTCCCTTGATTCTGGCTCTTCCAGGGTCCATTAAAGTGCTTCCTGGAGGCCCTCGGAAAGCTCCAGAGAAAGTTTTACGCCAAGGACGAGCGCATGAACTGCCCAATCCGAACCTTCCTGGTAACGGCTCGCAGCGCCGCCAGCTCTGGGGCTCGCGTCCTGAAGACCCTCCGCAGCTGGGGCCTGGAGATCGACGAGGCCCTCTTCCTGGCGGGCGCTCCCAAGGGGCCCCTGCTGCAGAAGATCAAGCCTCACATCTTCTTCGACGACCAGATGTTCCACATTGAGGGCGCCAAGGAGCTGGGAACCATTTCCGCGCACGTTCCCTACGGAATCGGACAAAAGTACCACAAGGGGAAGCTTATCGAGCAGCCGGCGGAGAAGAAGTGACCGCAAGCGGTTTCCATAGGAAAAGGCACTACAGTATGGCCTGCACTGTAATGAATCGTTTAGGAATCATTAGAAATTTAAAAAATGAGATAATTTGATAGAAAGGGAAACAAGAAAAGATCCATATTTATAGGTATTTTTGTTTTGAAAAAAAAGTCACTTCAAACTTTTTATGTATGTGTGTGTGTATATATATATATATATATATATATATATATATATATATATATATATATATATATATATATATATATATATATACATATATATATATATATTCTTTCACTTTCGGCTTATCCCTTTCGGGGTCGCCACAGCGTAACAGCACCCACTGGTTTCGCTTCAGTGATTTGACAGAGTTTTTACGTCGGATGCCCTTCGGAAACAACCCTATACTTGAGGGGCACAGGGACCCAGTTAGGCAGCAGCGTCAAGGGTCTTGACCTAAGGACCCAATCTGGGTGGGGGTCAGTGGACAACCCTGGGAATCAAACCCAGTATATATATATACAGTATATATATATATATATTGAGGCACTTTATATTTATCTAACCCTTTGGCTTTGCTAAAAGCCTAAAATAAATTAGATTAAAGATAATTTAAATAATATTTTTTTTAGCTTTATTGTAATTTCTAAAACCCCTGCACTTTTAATAGAACTTTTTAAAGAAAATTCAGGAGCTGCTTTGGCCTCTTAGAAACGTTGATGCCTTGTTTCTACTGTATTGCTGTTCTATTTTTATATTTTGGGGGGTTTACACTTTTTATCGTCAAACCTTTTATATAAAAAACGATGTAACAGATCATGCAAAGGTCTGCAGGAAACATTGTAGAGTTTGCTCAGTTTTGTGAACTCTATTAAATAGATTGTAGTGTTGTATTTACACCATTCAGCTCTTGCACACCCTACAAAAAGCATGAAGTTGGTCAAAAAAATGAAATATTGTTGCAACTCTAGTTTACTTTGCTTTTTGTGCTGGAAAGTAACTTTTTGTGCTTTTAGGAACAAAATTTGACTGGAAATTGTAACAGTTTTTACATTTCATTAAAAAAATGATGCAGATCCTTCATGTCATTTTGTGTTTTTT
>NC_050535.1:4906484-4909552 GCF_002922805.2 Oryzias melastigma | reverse complement strand
CACACTCTACAAAAAGCATGAAGTTGGTCAAAAAAATGAAATATTGTTGCAACTCCAGTTTACTTTGCTTTTTGTGCTTTTAGGAACAAAATTTGACTGGAAATTGTAACAGTTTTTACATGTCATTAAAAAAATGATGCAGATCCTTCATGTCATTTTGTGTTTTTTGTAAGCACTTTTAAAGGCTCCTTATTTTACAGTTATTTTTCTTTTATCTGATCAAGTTTTTTAGTGTTTATATTTCAAAATGTGGTTGTGAAGCCACAAACAGTTTTAAAAAGGTGGCTTCAGATCCCTAAAAAGTCTTACATTTAACTAAAATAAGGCCTTTATAAAGCAAAAAATATATATTTTAATTTGAGTGAATAGTTCTTAAATGATTTTTTCCTGTCACAAAAAATTAAAACATTTCCAAGAAAATTGAACCTCAGCTAACTAATTGGTGTTTGGAAAGTGGAGAAGTGCCAATTCAAGGAGAAATTACTTTAAAAAAAAGGATTACTTGTTGTGGAAATCCCTCTGAATCCTCCTGAAAAACATTTAAACTTGCAAACTTTGTGTTTGTTTAATTTTCCTTGTAAATACCGCCTTAAATTAGATTTTAGGTGTTATTTAGGTCTTAAAACCTAAAATGTAACTTTTATAAATCAGTGAAACTCTGTCAGTCACTGGTTCTGCAGGTTGTTCCACTTTAAAAAGAAAACAAAACAAAAGAGAAGTATGTAATGTTGTACACTTTAAACAGTGAGAGAAATTTCATTTATTTTACAACTCTGTCCCTTTTAGCTTTTATTGTGGTAGTTAAACCTAGAAATATGTCTTAAGTCGAGGAATTCCCCCCAAAATTCTTGTTTGCACAAAGATAACGAACTGACAAATATCAATTCTGGACAATTGTGTCCAAAAGTTCAAGTAAAAATGGCTTAAATGAAAAAAAGTTAAGAAAATATGAGAACTTAATGGAATTATGCAAACGGAAGAGTTTGACTGATTTTGCAACAGTATAAAACACTAATTTATTCCCCGGCTCTGCAATGTGAACATGTCACCAGTAGATGGCACAATTGAGCTGTGATGACTTCTCCATTAGTGCTGCTCCTCTTTAAAGTCCTTAAATAGGAAAATAAATGCATTACTTTTACATGGACAGAACAAAAAATCCCAAGAGAACTCAAATAAAACTAAATAAGAGAAAAAATTAAGTTTTTTTTTTTTTTTTGATTGCGTTTTGTGCCAAAATAATTTATTTTTGGTGTTCCAGGAAATTGTTAAATAATTTAAAATGTGTCTTTTGAAATGTTATAGTTGTGAACTGAATTTATTAACAAAAGTGAAACTGATTATTTCTTACAACACTGAACAATAATTGATTTAGATTTTTAGGTTCCAAAAGATGGCGAATCAAAGGACAAATCAAAAACGTTTAATCGCTTATGGTCAGATAGTAAAAAGACTATTAACATTTAATGAATCTAATTCTAAAATGCTTTTTTCTGTAATTCCTCTATGTATTTTGGCTATTTCTTAATGTGGTAAATTATAATTTGCATGTCGAGTTAGTGTTCTGTTTGTTAGTAGTGAAGGGCAAAAAGTCAAAAGAAACTCGGCTTTATGGGTAAAATAAACAGTCCATACAAAAGGATAATGAAATAATTCCAGTGTGTAAACACACAGAGAAAACAGCAAACAGATCAGCTTCAGCACCTTCTTTATGTGCCAGAACCTCAAACCAGCAGCATGGACCGACATAAAAGACTCCACACGTTCCAAAAATATCTGGACCATTTATGTGGGACAAAAACTCAGTGAGTCATCAGCAAAAGAACGGGAGATTTTTTTTTCCAGTTTACTTCCTATAAAGTAAAACATAAAAAATAGACTCTGGTATTGTTAGAAACATTCCAAACATTGACCTCTGCACAGATACTTAAAAAAAATGACAAACTCATTGAGGAATTAGACTAATATCCACGAATTCTCCAGAATATTTACCTCTTGTGTTCCAAATGCTGTAAGTTTGATCTTACACATATTGTTCTAACACTTACACTTTTATTATTCTATTCTATTCTATTCTATTCTATTCTATTCTATTCTATATTCTTATTTTAAAGTTTGATTTATTGTAATCTTTATTTTATACTTTTTGCTTTATTTTCATTTTTTTCTTTTATTCACTGTATGTATATTGTTTTTTCAATTCTAATTTTATCTAACTAATGCTAACATTATTTCTATTTCTCTATTTTTCCTTCTTTTATATTTTACATTTAATTCTTAATTTTGATTTTGTTTTAACCTTTATAAATATTTTTAGTTTTTCCTCCTTTTTAAATTTTTTGCACCTTAATTTTTTTTACAGATATTTCTAATTCTATGTCAAATTATATTTTATTTATATTTCAAATTATTTTCAAAGTCTATTCTGTTTCTTAATATTTGTATTTTCATATTCATTTAAATATTCAGTTTTAAATTTCTACCTTTATTTCGATATTAAAGTGTTATATTTATATTCCTAATGTATTATATTCAACTTTACTTTATTCTATTTAAACTTCTAAGTCTGTCTAATTATATAATATAATTCTGTTTTAAATTCTAACATTTGTTCTATTTATTTCTTTCATATTTCTAATTCTAATATTTTGATCACCTATCTATTCTATACTTCTTTTAATTGTATAATTTAATTTGATTTTATTTTGAATTTTATTTTATCTTTATTTTAATTTCAATCTTTTATATTCATATTTTTTTGCATTTTATTTGACTTTACTATTACATTTTACACTTATATTACATTATATTACATTACATTATATTATATTACACTTTACTATTTACATGTTTTATTCTTTTTCTAATTTGTATTTTATTTCTAATTCTGCTTCCTATTTCTATTTCTAATTGTATTCATAATACTATTTCTAACTCTAATATTTCTATTCTATTCTATTCTGTTCTATTCTATTGTAAAGTCAACAGAAGGTCATGAAGTGAACTTGCTTGAAATATTCTGATCTTGATGTTTGCTGCGACGTCTTTTATCTCTTTTATCTCTTTCC
>NC_050535.1:4897418-4906340 GCF_002922805.2 Oryzias melastigma | reverse complement strand
CTTGATGTTTGCTGCGTTGTCTTTTATCTCTTTTATCTCTTTTCCTGCATTTCTTAAGGCATTGTATCCGTATTTATCTCAGATTCTGTGTGTTTTCGGTCATGTTTAAACATGTTTGTGTTTGACTTGCTGTTGCCACCTTTCCTTTTTTTATTACTGGTTTAACTTTGCGGTGCTTGCGTTTTCCCAGTATTGCATAAGGTGTACCAGACAAGCGAAAGGGGAAAATCTCACCACAAATCAACATGTCAGAAATGTTTTCCTCGCTGGCAGTAATTGAGCTTCTTTCCGGCCCATTTTCTGCGTTCTAAACTCAGAGCAAGAAAGCACAAAACGACTTTGTTCAAACCGAACATTAGGTCTAAATGGGAGTTAATGAGCTATCTTGTAGTCCCTGATTGAAAATCAGAGGATCATGCCAACAACACCAACCTCCCTCCACCCCAGGAAGGCTGCGTCTCGATTGAAATTAAGATTGCAGCTTTTCTCCACCCACGTCCACATGCAGTGTGAGGTGTAGCGGCGTGAAAATAAAACCCGATCAATGGTGGTAGACTCTGCCTGGATTGTGTCACTGCCTGCAAATAGGAAATGTCTGTCAATAAATAAAAAAAAAAAAACTTTTTAAGTCAATTTAAAAGAAAGATTAGTAAATAATTAATTCCTAAAATACTATTAAATACGCCAAGTTTACATTAAGTTTAATATATACATTTAAATTTACATATAGTTTGTCATAGTTGGTGTTAAGAAGTTCTTCTTGTCATTCATGCATCTTTGAGCGTCGCTTGTGTTGGCAGCCGAGCTCGTGCATCCCTGCGATGTGGGACCAACTAGCTGTTGCCATGGATACCCTCTGCTGACAGCACAAGAACTGTGTAGGCTTGTTGAAGATATAATTAATAACAAAGGATTAGAGGCAAAGGTAGCATGGGACTCAGTATGAGAAACCTCATCACACTGTTACTATAATTGGCATCGTCTGCGCTCGTGTGTGTGGGTGGGTGTGTGTTGATGCCACGAGAAAAGTTTGGGTGGGGGGGGTAAGAACAGCATCACTCTCTGCTGCATTTATCTTCTTGACAAGCAATTTGCTCTGAATAGGTCTTCATGGTTGCTGCGATGGAATTCACTTGGAAAGTGGATTTTTTTTTCTGTGCGTTGGTTTTTATCCATACTGGACATGTTTCGGAAACTTATTCATGCGTTGACTGATTTATTTTGAGCTTAAGATGGTGTACAGCTTATAAACTAGTTTGCACATATATACATATGATTAAATAATTGTTAACTAGTGGTTAAGTAATGCTTATGAGTATTTATAAAGGCTTAGTCAGGTCTCAATCATTAAGTAAAGCTTATTTGCATTTTGTTGCCTATAGCTCTAAAAATCAAGTAAACTAGTTAAACTAATACGGCATTTCCTGCAATAATGATAGCTGTAACTGATAGCTAGCTGAAAGTTTGCTAAAATCTTGGCTAAATGCCAAATTAAACCCCCCCCCCAAAAATGAAAAATTGTCATATTTTGCCAAAACAGCTAGCAAAATACTAAAATATTAGCTAAACTCCAAATTGGCCTAAAAATGGAAAATATAATTTTGTCCAAACAGCTAGCAAAATACTAATATATTAGCTAAATTCCAAATTAGCCTGAAAAAACGGAAAATAAAATAATTTTTCTCCAAACAGCTAGCATAATGCTAAAATATTAGCTTGACTTTAAACTAGCCTAAAAAATTGAAATATTATAATTTAGCCAAAACAGCTAGCATAATGCTAAAATATTAGCTAAACTCCAATTTAGCCTAAAAAACTGGAAATATGATTTTGCCAAAACAGCTAGCGCAATGCTAAAATATTGGCTAAACTCTAAATTAGCCTAAAAAACTGGAAAATATAATAATTTAGCCAAAACAGCTAGCATGATGCTAAAATATTAGTTAAACTAAAATTTAGCCTGAAAAACTGGAAATATTATAATTTTGCCAAAACAGCTAGCGCAATGGTAAAATAATGGTAAAACTCTGAATAAGCCTAAAAAACTTGAATATATGATAATTTAGCCAAAACAGCTAGCATAATGCTAAAATATTAGTTAAACTAAAATTTAGCCTAAAAAACTTGAATATATAATAATTTAGCCAAAACAGCTAGCATAATGCTAAAATATTAGTTAAACTAAAATTTAGCCTAAAAAACTGGAAATATGATTTTGCCAAAACAGCTAGCGCAATGCTAAAATATTGGCTAAACTCTAAATTAGCCTAAAAAACTGGAAAATTTAATAATTTAGCCAAAACAGCTAGCATGATGCTAAAATATTAGTTAAACTAAAATTTAGCCTAAAAAACTTGAATATATAATAATTTTGCCAAAACAGCTAGCATAATGCTAATATATTAGCTAAACTCCAATTTAGCCTAAAAAACGGGAAATACGATTTTGCCAAAACAGCTAGCGCAATGCTAAATTATTAGCTAAACTCTAAATTAGCCTAAAAAACTGGAAAATATAATAATTTAGCCAAAACAACTGGTTTGATGCTAATATATTAGCTAAATTCCAAATTAGCCTGAAAAAACAGAAAATAAAATAATTTTTCCCAAACAGCTAGCATAATGCTAAAATATTAGCTTGACTTTAAATTAGCCTAAGAAATGGAAATATTATCATTTTGCCAAAACAGCTAGCGCAATGCTAAAATATTGGGTAAACTCTAAATTAGCCTAAATAAATGGAAAATATAATAATTTTACCAAAACAGCTAGCATAATGCTAGAATATTAGCTAAACTCAAATTTAGCCTGAAAAACTAGAAATATTATTTTGCCAAAACAGCTAGCATAATGCTAAAATAAAAGCTAAATCCCAAATAACCCTAAAAAACCATTACTGGCTGAACATTGTAAAGCTTGAATAATGTCTCTAGCTCAAAGTATGCTGAAGTTCAGAAGTTTCAAAGTGCACAAAGTTTTTGAAGGATTAAGGTAATTTCTCATTCATTCCCTTCAGGGCACATTTGATCAATATTTCAAAATATGTAAAGTTTATGGATACAAAAAGTACAAGCAGTGATGTCCTGAGAGAGCTGAACGTTTTGATACCAAGATTACTAAAAGTTAATAGTTTATTAACACTTATTTATGCATTAATAAAAGGTGCGGTATTGTAAAGTGTTACCAATACATGTTTTAAATAACCAGTGTGTGTATATGTATATAGATACATATATTTGCTCTGATTCTATTGTTTTCTATTAAGCAAAATTGTATTTGCAACAGATATATTTTTTCTATTTATTGATAATCTATTCTGACTCTAACTGTCCTATTTATTAAAAAAGTGATTTGTTTTGCTTTGGTTTCCCCTTTTCCACCATAAAATAGCTAAATAAATGTTTTCCTTTGCATTTAATTTTTATTTCAACCATTTATTTCAAGTACATTAATAACTGGTGGCAAATGGGTTTACACATAATTAGCAGCTTTGCCTTAAAAATATATATTTCTCTTTACTGTAGAAGACTGTTACTGCACTGTGAATATTATAATCCTATTTAGTTTTTCAACTGAGTAACAAGATTCTAAATCTCAACCCGATGCTTTACCCTTTCAAGGAAGACATACTTTAACTTTAAGAAACACTTTTTGGAGAAACACACAAAAATAAACTTGAAATTGAAAAAAAAGGTGTGATTCCTGTTTCACACCAATTTATTATTTGCAGAATCCATACAGGTTTATCTCACATTATAATGACTTTCTACAGCATGTTTCATGTGTTATTGACGTTTACTTTCATTGTTCAAAACACCTCACAAGACAGGTACTCTGCTTTACCATTGGGGGGCGCTTATGAGCCTGCAGGTAGATGTTGGTGTCACTTTTAACTCAGATGATAATTACTCCAGCTGGAGATTTAATCTCATCCAAATAGAAGTTTTTTATTATTTTTTTTAAAGTAAATAGAAACATTCACAGCATTTTTTACAGCAGAAAATATTTTATAGAAAATTCACATAATTCAACAAATAAAGGTTATAAACAAGAAATAGAAAACTAAATTTCTAAAAAAAGAAAAAAACCTCCATATTTAATTATCTCCTTACGAAACAAATTCTGTATATCTCATTGAAACTAATTTTGCAGTTAGTTTTTCTTAGTATTTTGCTTAGTTTTAAATGTTGCAAAAACATTTTTTTAAATAAAATCTGCTTCATTCGGTGCACCTTGTTGCTGTAAAATCAACTTTTTTTTTTTTAGATGAAACATGTTCCTTTGTGTGGGTGTGTGTGGGAGGAGGAGAGAAGAGTAATGAAACATGGACAGTGATTGTGGATGCTGCCAATTGAGAGGTGTAAAAGATGCCTATTTTAGCTCTCGGAATTTGTAAATTTGACTCCGGGGGAGGGTGGTTAAGCGCTCTCCCATCAAAGCGAGAAGTCGCTGGTTCAAATCCCGGGCGGGTTCTTTCTTTGTGGAGTTTGCATCTTGTGCATGCATGGATGGATTGACCAAATCAGCAAATCTAACATACTAACTTGACTTAACAGTTTGGAAAACTACATAAAAAGTACAAATTCCAACTATTTATCGATATATTCTTCCTGCAAAAATCCCAAACTTATATTTTTCTGTGCAAACCTCACAAAAAAGTGGAGAGCAGGGCATTTTTTCTAACTCCTCATAACCCAAAAATCCACAAAAAAACCCTTTTGTAACAAAAATGTAACCCAATATCCCCCACACTATAACTATAACCCCACATTTTGAGTAAAAATCATTTTGTATAAAAATAGACGAGAAAAGTTCAAAACCGCTTTGTGTGGCGTCCGTCTTCACGGTTTGGACGGTGTAGGTAACAAGTCAATGAATCTGCGGCACGATGCTGCAGCCACCATTTGTTGTGTGAATAACTTGTTGAAGCGTGCAAAGTGATGTGACAGGCTCTGTTGACTGAGCACTGTGCTATGATAATGATATGTATTGAGGTCAGCTGGTCCCCCTTCACAGAAGAGGGTCTTATAGAAAAGCTATAGATGCACGCTTATGTACTGTAACCCTACACTATGTTTTATCTAGAGCCATTTAAATAAATGCATGATTATTAGACTCTTTTAATGCGTTATGTCCTTCTGTGATTTTCAGTTTAATCTGAAAACTCTTAGAAAAACACCTTTTTATAATTTACAGCCCTCTGGTTTGTGTTTACATGTGACCAATTTACCAATTTTTTTTCAGATGGAGGAGATCAAGGAAGAAAATTTAACTTATTTTTTATTCAAATTGTTTTAAATCAAGAACAGACGAAAGAATACCACTTGAAAAATAACTTCTTTGTGACGTAGAAAATATGCAGCTCCACCTAAAGACAAATACTCAGCCAGCAAGGCTCCATATGGTTTAAAAGTCACTACAGATAAGCTCGCTAGCTTACTTAAGCGAATCTCGCTACCTCGCTGCAGCGGAGTTTGCTTGCTTGATACAGCAGAGCTTGCTAGCTTCCCACAGAGGAGCTTACTAGCTCGCTAGCATGCTAGAGCGGAGCACTTCTGCTCGCTACAGGGGAGCTTGCTAGCTTGATACAGCGGTGCTCCTCAGCTTGCTAAGGTGGAGCTCGCTAGCTTGATGCAGCAGAGTTTGCTAGCTCGCTACAGCGGAGTTCGCTTGCTTGTTAGCTTGCCACAAGAGCTTGCATGCAGGCTATAGCAGACCCTGCTAGCTCTCTACGGGGAGGTTGCTATCTTAATACAATGGAGCTCGCTAGGACACTAAAGATTAGCTCGCTAGCTCGCTACAATGGAGCTTGCTAGCTTGCTAAAGTGAATACAATGGAGCTCACTACAGCGGAGCTTGCTAGCTCGCTACATCTGAGCTCCCTAGCATGCTACAGTGGAGCCCGCTAGCTCACTACAGAGGAAGTTTCTAGCTTTATACAATAGAGCTCGCTAGCTTAATGCAACTTAGCTCGCTACACAAGAGCTCGCTAGCATGCTACAGCGGATCACGCTAGCTCACTACAGGGGAAGTCGCTAATTTAATACAACAGAGCTCGCTAGCTCGCTCAAACACAGGTGGGGCCACCACAGAAACTGTGGACAAACCTATTTGGGGCCCACATTTTCTGCCCACTTTAAACCATGTGGGGCCCACTTGACTATTTTTTTTTTTTATTCTAGAGATCAAAATCTTTTTTGGTGTAATTTTACCAAGTCGATGTGAGGGCAGATGGAGGAGGAAAGAAACACCAGTTAGATAGTAACAGCTGACAGCTGAGCAGTGAACTAGTTGACGGCCGAGGCTTATCAGCTGTGGCATTTCGTGTGCTCTGCAGACTTTGCACAGGATGCAGAACGGGGCTCCTGCAGAGGCGCAGACCGGCCAGGCAGGCAGGCAGCGATGGGAAAACAAGGAGCAACCACCGAGCAAGCATCACCAATTATCTCCACCTCTGCTCTTGTAGCAAGAATCCATTTCAGCACCATTACCTCTGGGCAGCTACGGGCTGACAGTCTCTCCCGTCAGGGCGATACTTCCAAATTGGCTCCCCCTTCCTGTCCTCCCCCTGAGATTGAAAAGAGATTATTAAAGACATTCATCATAGACGAGGCCTGAAAAGTCCAAAAGTGGGAAAAACAATTAATAAAAGCATCACAAAAAAGGAGAGACAATAATGCAGAGGTGTGGCTTGGTTTGGCACTCCTCCATGATGCCAGACCGGGGGGGTCCCAGGGGGGAGTTGCATGGGCTGTAGCAGGATGCAGCACCCAATGTGAGGATGGTGCAGGGACACAGCCGGCCACCCGATCGTGGCTTAAATCCTACATACTGGATGAGCCGCTAATGATACCCCTGGAGAGCTAAACAGTCTGGCTCTTGTATGACACGATGCACAGCGCGGTATTTTGTCCCAATCTAATCCAAGTCTCCCTCGGTTAAAAAAAAAAATAATAATAATTAGAACCATCCTCAAACATCCCACCGGATAATTCTAGAATTTGAAATATTGAATGCTAACTTTAAGTTTGCAAAAGTTTTGAATATAACCTTGAAAGAATTTATGGACCTGGTTCAGTGTGTGTGTTGGGGGGTTATATCTGACTAGCTGCTCCGACTCAGTTGCCAATCTTGATCTCTTACTCTCCTCCCAGGCACAGACTGACAGCAGTTTTACTGATGCAGTTATGTAACCCCGCCTGAATATTGATGAACATTACTTCCACTGTGACAGCTGTGGATAGAGGCTTCATCGCTGTCCAAGCTGAAACAAAATTCAAAAGAAATCTTGAAGCGAGAGTTGGAGGAAGGCAGGCGCCATTAATTCTGCAAACAAAAGGTTTCATTAGTCGGTATTTGTTATACCTGTAATACATTGACTGTAAAAGAGAACTGGACTGAGTGAGTGTGATGTCACTCTTTGAGTTTCAGTTGCCACTTTTTTGCAGTGTTGGAGCCAAATGACGTCAGTAAGCAGTGGTCTGAGTCAATGTTTCTATGGTAACCACTATCACCAATTAGGACAGAGATAGTCGGAAGGCCACACCCCCACAACCTGAAAGCAGGCTCAGAAGAATCTGTCAGTCAAACACGACGTAAGACCACATACTTTTATTGAAGCAGTTGATTGGCCAGTTTATAACTTAAATAACTTTAATAAAATTAATCTGACAAATATAATTACTGAGTAATAGTTGTTTATTTCTCAAAAGGGGTCTAAGGGATTTTGGTTTCTTGGAACCAGCAGCTACTTCCTGTTTGGAAACGCCAGGGGGGAGGGGACACTCAGTCCAGTTATCATGTACAGTCAATGGTGTGACACTATCCATTTCCCATACCCAGCAATCCCTTTAAAGGTTACGGGGTTGCTGGAGCCTAACCTGTAAGAAGGGTTACTGGGTTGCTGGAGCCTATCCTATAAGAGAGGTTACAGGGTTGCTGGAGCCTATCATATAAGAGAGGTTACAGGGTTGCTGGAGCCTATCCTATAAGAGGGGTTACAAGGTTGCTGGAGCCTATCCTATAAGAGGGGTTACGGGGTTGCTGGAGCCTATTCTATAAGAAGGGTTACTGGGTTGCTGGAGCCTTTCCTATAAGAGAGGTTACAGGGTTGCTGGAGCCTATCCTATATGAGGGATTACTGGGTTGCTGGAGCCTATCCTTTAAGAGCCATTACAGGATTGCATGGGCCTATCCTATGATAAAAAGTTAGCTCTGTGCAAAAATATTACAATTAAATACATGATACTGGCCAAACTGGGTTTTTATATATATATATATATATATATATATAATATTTGCCTTAATAACTTTATTACTTTATTCATTATATTTAATCTTTATGAACAAAATGTATGAAAATATTTTTTAATGAATAGAATTAAAGACCATGTCTTTTAAACCAAGAAAAATGTAATGCAATTACTTTGCACATAGAATTAAAATATTTGAAACATTAAAAAATATTTTGTCAAGATGTTTCCTTTAATTTGTCATTAATAACTAAAGAAAATAAAAGTCACTTGCCCTAGAGATTGTCATCTCACACAAATGCAAAAAGCAACAAGTTGTTTTGTGTGTTTTAATGACAAGACTTAAAAAAACTATAAAAATGTGGCATCTCATAGCAGACAAAATTAAGGACAATGTACAGAAAATGGAAAAATAACAATGCGATGAAAGCTGGTGGAGATACAGCTCAGAGAGACACCAAAAAGAGAAGAATGAGGACAAACAGGCTTTTTGGGAAGCAGCCAGTGGATGTTCTTCAGGGCTTGAAGGCCACGTTTGGCCGATCATAGATTATTGTTTCTGGGCTTGATGTGGAAGAACACAAAGGCTTCTTGGTCTTCCTGACCTCAATAAATATATCTAAAACTAAACTAAACTATTTTATATCAGCTGGAGCACCTTATACAGTTAA
>NC_050535.1:4894760-4896419 GCF_002922805.2 Oryzias melastigma | reverse complement strand
AAAATTAAAATACTTGAAATATTAAAAGATATGTTGTCAAGATGTTTCCTTTAATTTGTCATTAATAACTAAAGAAAATAAAAGTCACTTGCCTTAGAGGTTGTCATCTCACACAAATGCAAAAAGCAACAAGTTGTTTTGTGTGTTTTAATGACAAGACTTAAAAAAAACTATAAAAATGTGGCATCTCATAGCAGACAAAATTAAGGACAATGTACAGAAAATGGAAAAATAACAATGCGATGAAAGCTGGTGGAGATACAGCTCAGAGAGACACCAAAAAGAGAAGAATGAGGACAAACAGGCTTTTTGGGAAGCAGCCAGTGGATGTTCTTCAGGGCTTGAAGGCCACGTTTGGCCGATCATAGATTATTGTTTCTGGGCTTGATGTGGAAGAACACAAAGGGCTTCTTGGTCTTCCTGACCTCAATAAATATATCGGCTAAAAAAAAAACAAACTATTTTATATCAGCTGGAGCACCTTATACAGTTAAACACAATACTAGAGCTGAAAGGCATCATTATCATTATCCATTTATCTAAATAACAGAGGAATATTTAAGTAAGTAAATCTATTACATAAGGGATAGAGAAACACAAATGTGTGTTTTCAGTTTTTTTCGTTGTAGATGCTTTTGGCTTCGGTTACTTGGAAGTTTTCTTGGAGAACCTCTTTTAGAAAGCATAAATTATGTGATGTAGAGAAAAAAACACTAAAAAATTAACTTCTTTTTTTGGGGTTTTTGCATCATTAAGTTTGAGCTGTTTTGAAATATATTCCTAGATGGGTAACACTTCCATATACAGCAAAGTACTTACAGAGTATTTAAATAGTACTTTTTTGATTACCTACTTGGTAGTTGCTGTGTATTTATGTGGCACTACTTGGTTCATATTTACATGGTACCTACTTGGTATTTATATTATAACTATATCAACAAAAAATGGTACTTCCTGTGTTCGTACTCTGTTCTCAAAAATAGTAACAACCACGAAAAACACAATACGGTATCACATAGGTACTATTTATACATCCATCTACAGTGAGTACACATAGACTTATTGAGTAAGTCAAGTACATTTTTGACCCTTCTTCACAGTACTTTTAAAAGTGATTTCTGTTTACCTACTATCTTGTTATATATGGTAAACACCATGAACCATGCAGTAAGAAGGAAATCCAATGTACTTTATTTGTACTTACTTCATTCTTACAAAAGACACAATAACACATCACATGATACAACTTACAATTGACATGTTTGAATTAAATTTCAATAATTAGTTGCTAGTAAGCTGCTAGAAGTTAGATGCTGGGGAAAGTATGGTGTACTGGTGTTCTGTCCTCTACTTTCATTCCGTCTGTTTGGTGTAGTGCGATTCATGTGTTGTCCCTTTTACCCATTCCCCTCCGGGCAAACGGGAGAGATTTTTGATTCTAGGTGGCTCGTCGCTTTAATGTACAGCGCTTTGTAGCAGTCTGCCTGCGTTAAAGCACTTTATAAATAAACTTGATTGATTGATTGATTTTCATGTTCTTGATCGTGGACCTCACCTCTGGCTTTTCTCGGAGCGGAAGAAATTCCAGATTCCAGGTGGCTTATCTGTGCTCCTGTTCTTGGCAATGGACCTCACCTCTGGCTTGTCTCATGTCTCGGA
>NC_050535.1:4888601-4894742 GCF_002922805.2 Oryzias melastigma | reverse complement strand
AAACTTGATTGATTGATTGATTTTCATGTTCTTGATTGTGGACCTCACCTCTGGCTTTTCTCGGAGCGGAAGAAATTCCAGATTCCAGGTGGCTTATCTGTTCTCCTGTTCTTGGCTGTGGAGCTCACCTCTGGCTTGTCTCATGTCTCGGAGTGGGAGAGATTCCAGGTGGCTCGTCCGGGGTCTTGTTCTTGGTAGTGGACCTTGCCTCTGGCTTGTCTCGCATCTCTGGGTGGGAGAGATTCCAGATTCTAGGTGGCTCGTCTTGCATCTCAGAGCGGAAGAGATTCCAAGTAGCTTGTCTGTGCTTCTGTTCTTGGCCGTGGATTTCACCTCTGGCTTTTCTCGCATCTTGGGGGGGGGATTCCATATGTCAGGTGACTCATCTGTGCTCCTTTTCTTGGTGGTGGGCTCCGCCTCTGGCTCGTCCCACGTTTCGAAGCAGAAGAGATTCCAGATTCCAGGTGGCTCGATTGTGCTCCTTTTCTTGGCCGTGGACCTCGCCTCTGGCACGCCTCGTGACTTGGAGTAGGAGAGACTCCAGATTCCAGCTGGCTCATCTGTGCTCCTATCCTTGGCAGTGGACCTCACCTCTGGCTTGTCTCATGCCTCCAGCTGTCCCCCAGCTCCTTCATGTGGACATCCTTGAAGTTTGTTGTTTTTTTTGTTTTTTGTTTTTTTTTAAGGAGTTTTTCTTTACGGAGAAGAAGGGTCTAACGGAAGGGATAACCAGTTTAGCTTAGCAACCAGATATTGTTTATATTTTATGACTGACTTTATAGTTTTGTACAATTACTGGTTTGACGCCCATTGAGACAACTGTATTGTGATGTTGGGGTATATAAATAAAACTGAATTGAATAATGTAAATCAACATTGTGCCACCAATATGTGTGTTAGTAATATCTATTGCACATCCCTAAAACATTCCTAGATACAATTTAATGCTTAACACAATCATGTAGAGTGGCTGAGCCTCTGTGGACGCATATATGTATGTATTTTTTGAGCTTTTAAGAGATCCAGAGGAGCTGTTCCCCCGCAGGCACAAGCCTTTATGCTAAGCTACGATAAGTGCCTGCTAGATCCAGCTTCGTGCTTAATGCACGGACGTGAGAGTGTTATTGATCGGTTCAAACGGTGCAATTTTTTAAACAAGTGGTTTTTGTACAAACCAGAGAGGAAAGTTTAAACATTTAGCCGTGCTGAGTTAGTTTGTCACTAATGTGTGAGCCATCATCTATGACACAAGTCTGTCCATTAGGTTAGATGTGTGTCTCTGCTGTCATTACTGTTGGATCAATGCGAGTCTGCAACCAGTGACCTGAAAGAAAAACTGCACAAGCTAATTTAAAAGCAGTCAAATTTTCACTCTGATAGATTTCTCCTGTTAATCTAATCCAAACCTGAGTTTTTTGGGGAGATTAACAAACGATTCTGTGTGTTTTCACTTTCTTTTTGGCCCCTGAACATGAATGTCCTTGCCTAACATAGCAGAGGGTTATCCTGGCAGTGAAGGGGGCCATCTGTGCAGCCCAGATTGAAATGTATTGGACCATTTTTAGGTCATGCTTGCCCAATGGTGAAAGTGGATTGGGGTAAAACTGTTCAAATTCTCAGCTATCCACCGGACCGTTCACCACTGCTCAGCTGCAGCAATTAAAGAGAGGGCACATCCGTGCGTGCTCCAGTCGGGCCGATGGATGCAGACGGTGGCACAGCCTCCGGGAGATGCACGGCACGGCAGTCGTCCGTGAAGTCTTCTTGTAGCTCGGTGTTTAATAGCGAGCATGTGTGGCTGGAGGAGCTGATGGGCCCACTTTACGACCAGTCGTCTTCCAGTGCTCCCAGCAGCAGCCCTGGAGGCAGCAGGAGCAGCAGTGGCAGCCTGTGCAGCTGGAACTCAGGCGTTACATGCCTCCTGCACAGCTCTATCAAAAGGCAGAGCCAGGAGGCTTTTCAAACTCGCCTGGAAGAGGGGAGTGGGTGGGGGAAACGTGTGCCATGTGCTTACAATGATCCTCACGGCCAGGCTTATCCACAGGCAGAGCAGGGCGGGGGCAACCATCAGAACAAACCGCGTCAGGGGAGGGCCTCTAAACAAACCCGCACGGGCAGTAAAAGTGTGAAAGAGTTGCTGGAGGAAAGGTTCAAAGCCAAATTGAAGTTCTCCCAATTCCTGGATGAAGTAGCCTCTAATGTGCTGGACCCCAATTGCCTGCAAGCATTTGGAAAGCCGCAATCTCCTCCCGGCGAGTTCATCACAAACTCGGATCAGCCTGAAGAAGAAGAAGAAGAAGAAGTGGAGAGCTGGAGGCTGCATGACTCAATGGCCCTGCAGCAGAATCACCTCTCTGAGCTGGAGGTTCCCAAAGCCAAAAGCGCTCCTGATTGGCCGCAGAGGAAATACCTGGAGACGGATATCGATGCCGTGTGTGGGGATGACGGGTTGTTGGAGATAGATGAGACCAGTGTGATTCCACCTCCTTTACAGTTCAGTCAAGGATTTAAGATGACAATTCCCTCTCCTGACTGTCGTTGCGACTTTCCAAGACCCCCCTTCAGATCTGCCTCTCTGCCCCGGGGCATCAATGTGGTGAGTGATGGAAGTTGTGAGGAGGCCTCTAAACTAACATGCTTCCCTCTTTAGCTCTCGTTTCACCCTCAAAGGGAAAAAGAAGTTAGCTGAAAAATTAAATATTTGTTTAACATAAAAATATGTCTTGAATGCCTGAAAAAAATAGGTTTTGCGTTGAATCATGACAGGAAAAGCAGCACCTAATTCAAATATCCAAGATGTCAAAATAAAAGTCATGAAAGCTGATGAGTTCTTACATTATTTGGTTTTTTTTTAACCAAAAATTGTGAGAATAAATGTCTTTTAAAATTTACTTTTGCTAACTTTTAGCATGTATTCAACTTTAAATGTGTTTAGTTTATTTACTATTTAAAGTCATAAATTATTTTAAAAAGGATTTTAAACGATTTCACCCGTTTGAGCTCCTCAAAGATGCTGAATGTCACCACACTAGTGCTCACCATCAAAATAACAGGTAAACCCAACTCCAAATTAATTTAAAAAAATTAATATAAAATGACAGAAAGCGTTTGACTTCCTGGTTGAAGCACATTTTAAAATGAGAGCACCCAGGCGCAGTTCACTAAGCGACCACTAGGAAGTTGTTTCACAAAAAAGTCAGACTACTCAGGTCAGAGTGAAAAGGTCCTAGTTTATATCTTTCGGCTTAGTAAACACGACTTTTTGTCTCTTGTCTGGTCTCCCACGGCGCTTCTCCACGGCGATTGCCTGACTGGTGACCAGCGATGGGACAGAGTCCCATGTCGGAGGCTCTGTCAGGGGACGTGCCGCGAGTAGTTCTGGGAAATACTTTAAAGGCATAGACGTTCTCAAAACGCTCGTTAGAAATTTTTTATATTAATTATCGGGCATATCTGTTTAAGAAAGTGGGAAAATGTCAAGTTTTACCGGTTAATAATCACCTATTTTTATTATTATTCATATTATATATAAGTTACTCAGCATTCTAGGAGTACTTAAATGTACGATTTAATGACAAATTTCTGAGACATAAAAAGAGTCTCACCACAGATTCGTGCAAAACTGAGGTTTTTTGTGTGTATAACAAGTCATTCATGCATAGTTTTTAAAGATTTGCATGTGTAATTAGTTTCAAGCTGTTGTAATTTTAATTTGTGCATGTGTAAATTGTATTTTTGGGAATTTTAACATTTTTGTACTTATTCAGAAAATGTATTATATGAGTCACAAATCAAGAATTGCGCACACATATGCACAAATCCAAAGTTACACCCAAATCCTAAATTACGCACAAATCCTAAGTTACACACAAATCCTGAATTATGCACAAATCCAAAGTTATATTCAGGAGTAACTTATTTATTTATTCATTTTTTTTGTGTAGACATAAAGAGGCTTGTATATTTGTTATTTTTCCAGTAAACATCGGCAGTTATTTCCTCTAATGACCGCTAGAGGGCGCTCTATCTGAGTATAAGTATTTGCTACTGACAGTGGAAGAAGAAGTGTTGTCCAAAACAAACATGGAAGAGAATCTGATCGTTTTTCTCTTAAACTTTGATATTTTCCTTATACAGATCAAAAGATTAGCATTCTTGTATTTATTTATTTTTTTAGTTACGCTGGTCTTGGCGGATTTCTTTTGAAATGTCAGACTTTTCTCCCAAAAGTCCGACTTATTCTCCAAAGCGACTTATTTATGTTTTTTTTTTCTTCTTGGTTAGACATTTTTTGCTCTTTTGACTTATTTATTGTGTTTAATCTGAAGAAGTATTCAGTTCCTACACAACATGTACTTGGACTATAGTATACTTTCTGTGCTTGTACTCAAATCTGCTTGGTAAAATAAACTTCAAGAGTATAAAATGATATTTTGTTAACATAATCTGCTGTAAGACAAATGTATCTATTACTTCAGTGTGTTTATTCCATAAAACTCAATTTCCCATTGAAACAAATGGGAAATTGTGTCACCATGTTTCCATTAAAGTACAACAATGACGGAAAACACGATCTCCCTACAGCAGGGAATAAAGTTTTTTAAATTCAGGATTTTTGAATTGTTTAACCTGTTGGGCGTTTGTTGCAGGGAAGTCAACGTTGCATCTTTAAAATCTTGCAGCATAGTAGTCAAAACAACAGTTTGAATCCGTGGATTCCCTCAGGCTGAGACGGACAAAGTTTTTGGAAGTTTGCACATCAGTGCGGCTTCAATCTGACCACAAGCGCCTATTATTTTAAATTTTATTTTTTACAAGTGCTCATTAGCATTCCACCTTTCAACAACTCCTCCACACCAAACAATCTAAAGTGAACAATGCTGCCATTTACTGACTCAGCCCACTCGCTCACATTCATTTAGTGACATCCATCATCTGCTCCACGTGAGACACAACCTTGCTAGAGTTTGAAACAACTGCTTGGTTTCAGCGGCAACTGGTGCGTTGCAGCAGCGAGCTGTTACACAAGCGCAGTCCTGGAGGCTCAGTCAGCAATTACAGCATTAAAACCGCTCGTATTTGTCGTCTCAGCACGACACTCGCTTGACTCGTAAATGATAATCCATTTGGTTTCAGTCAAAATTACATCCTGCACAACTATTAGCATTTTTTTCCCCCCCTGCAAACCCAAAAAACAAACGGATCATCAAGTTAAGAAGCGCTATTCCCATTTAATAAAAGGGGAGAAGATCCCATTGCCTTAATTTATTGTCTTATTAAAATTCAGCCTTTGCCGTCACCTTAGCAACTGCTTGAGAAGAGGTGGGTGGTGTGGGGGCTGCGAGGCAGGATGGTGAGCCTGTTGGTGTTCATCTCACTATAGTGTGAATCTGTCTGTGTGTCCAAAAGTTGCAGAAGTCCTTGTACTTGTGCGAATGTTTTAAAAAAAAAAAATCTGCAGACTTTCAACCTTCTGTTGCATTTTTCGGAAACACGTTTCTTCCTGAAAATTCGTATTAAGCAAAATCATTATGATTCAACAGATTGAACCACCTGTTCCCTCGTTTTGTGTCCATGCTGACAGTGTGAGGATCTGCAGTGGTGGTGGTTCCCTCCCTCACCCTCATGATATGATTGTTTTCCCCTCACGTAAGAAAAAGTGAGCCTCCCTCCTGTGTCAGAAAGAGAGAGGAGGGCGCCGATGAAGTGGGGAGGAAACGGGGAGTGCTGTTTTGTTTCTCTGTGGGATGAGTTTGACGGGTCCTCTCCACTAACATGCTGTCATTTCCTTTAGCTGCCTGAGGAGGAGATGAACAGCATAGACGCTATCAGGTAAGCCTCTCCCCTCCGTCCCTCTCCCTCCCTCTGTTTCGCCTCGTATCTCTCCGCTCTCCATCATCACGCCCCCACATATCCCTTTCTTCTTCCTCTAAGCTCCTGCCTCCCACTCTTCCTCTCTTCCTACCTCAGTCCCCTGTCTTCCCCCTCCCGGCTCGGCGCTGTGGCATTAGTGGCAGCTGTGTTGGAGGTGCGCATGTGTTGGGATTTCACTGAGCTTAGCTGGGCAAGCACCATAGAACGGGAAGGGGGGGTTCTCCGAGACTCAGCCGGCAGGATTTTTTTTTTTTTTTTTTTTTTTTT
>NC_050535.1:4884650-4888590 GCF_002922805.2 Oryzias melastigma | reverse complement strand
GGGATGAAGCTCTGCATGAGCACAAGGTACCATCTGCATGTTCAATCTGGATTGATGTTAATTCCTCATCTGTATGTGATGTGCCTGCAGTTGCAGCGGATCAGTTTGTGATGCAGTGCTTGACTCTCTTTTCACATAGTTTCCCTAAAAATATATATATTTTTTTCCTGTAGCTTGAGTTTCTTGTAAAGAATCGGAAGTCGCAGATCTGTTTTACAGAAATCCACGTCGGTTATACTTGCTGTTTATCTTGGACAGTCACCTGTGGGAATGTAGTGATTAATTGCTGTGTTGCAGCTCTGCTAGCATCAAGAAATAGTGTGGGATTTTCTTGAGTTTACAACATTTAGGTGACTTTATTAGGAAAATGTGATTAAAAGATAAAAGAGTGTTTTTTTTTCTTTCACTGTACTACAGTAGATGAATTAATACCACTAATGAATCAATATGAATCTAATTTAAAAGCTTGTTTGAGCAGCCGGTGAAGGGTAATTAATCTTAAAAGGGGTGTTTCCCCAATGCGAAGCATCAATTGTCTTTACCTCCGTGTCACGGCTGTAATTGAATTATAGCAACCCCTGCAGAGATAACCCCGTGCCTGCTCACTTTTCACTGAAGATTAAAACATCTATCCGGACCCAACGGGAAGAACGACTGACCCTACCTTTCGTTCCACTTCTGTCCTCCCCACCCCTAAAAAAAAAAAAGGAAAAAAAGCCTTATATTCTAGATCCCTTCTGGCCTAAATGATGAAATTTCCTGCAATCTCTCCTGCTCTCACTACCCACCCTCTCTTTTGTAATTCTTGGCCCTTCCTTGGCGGGGCTCCTATATTGGGAAGCCCTGCAGCAGAGATAGAGATGTAAATTTTACATGGGGACGCACTGAAGCGCCCAATCGCCGGTGCAGGAAAAGCTTTCAGATGAAGAGTTTCTGAACACAGAGTCAGAAGAAAAACTAAATTAAAAAAAGAAAAAAAAATCAAGATCTCATAATCTAATTTCATCCACATTTCATTAAAATACCAAGAAACAGTTTTGGAGTTTTACAATTTTATCACTAAGGATTGCATTCAATAATTCTTGACCTAAATTTCTGAAAAATTTGAAGTAAAATTGATTAAAAACCATGCCAATTTTGTAAAAAAAATATTTAGTGTGTTGCTTAAATACGAGCTAAACTCCAAATCAGCCCCCTGAAAAGCATATTAGATACTGAATTAGCAACAAAAGCTAGCACATTGCTTAAATATTAGCTAAACTCTAAAATAGCCTAAAGTTCCTCAGTAACTAATTTAGTCAAAAATATTAGCCTGATGCTAAAATAGAAGCTAAACTACAAGTTAGCCTAAAATCCCCAGTAGACAACAAATTAGAAAAAAATGTTAGCATGTTGCTCAAATAAATGCTAAACTTTAAGTTAGCCTAAAAACCCCAATAAATAACAAATTAGCCAAAAACGTTAGCATGTTGCTAAAATAAAAGCTAAACCTTAAGCTAGCCTAAAACCCCCATAAATAACAAATTAGCCAAAAATGTTAGCCAAATGCTAAAATAGAAGCTAAACGATAAGTTAGCCTAATAACCTCAGTAGATAACAAATTAGCAAGAAACTTTAGCCTGCTGCCAAAATCGAAGTTAACTATAAGTTACCCTATTTAAATTCAGCTGGAATTTCTTTGGCTGCGTTAACGGTTGAAAAGTTACAGTAAATCAAATAACATCAACACTGAAGCTTAAAGGGTTAAACCTTGTGTCTTTAATATCTATTTCCTTTACTCAGGATGATCTAGTGTCTGTTATGTGACTGTGACTACTTTTTTATTAGGGTATTTGTCAAATTAAGTTTTAGTGACAGAAAAAACGTGATATTTAGGGAAAATTATCATAAGTTGTAGTAATATACAACATATTACAACATACTTTTTTTTAGATTTGTAGCAACTGCGTGATAAATCACCACTAAAGACTTAAATATGATCCAAACACCAGCTTTATTTTTAAGCAAGGTAACAAAGCTAACGAAGCTAGCATTATGCTAGCATGTAGCTGTTGCAAATCAACGCCTGTCCAGAGAGGGTTAACCCCTTCTTTGTTTTTTACCATGCTTTACTGTTTCGTTTTGTAACATTTAGTTTATGTAGGGCTCTCCAAACTACTACGGCCCGTGGGCCGAATCCGGCCCTCGTCCACATTTGGTGCAATTTATACTCAGAAGCGACTTATTTGTCTTTTTTTGGACGTCAATAGGCTCATATATTGGTTATTTTTCCAGTAAACATCGAATGTCCTTTAGCGGTTGTTGCCTCAAACAACCCCTAGAGGGCGCTGCATCTGAGGATATTTGCTACTGACAGTGGCAGAAGAAGTGTCGTTCAAAACAAACATGGAAGAGAATCTGATTGTTTTCCTCTTAAACGTTGATATTTTTCTTATATACATTAAAAGATTAGTATTGTTGTTTTTATTCGTCTTTTTCAGCTACGCTGGGCTTGGTGGATTTGTTCTGAAACGTTAGACTTTTCTCCCAAAGTCTGACTTATACTACATAGCGACTTTTATATGGTTTTCTTCTTCTTGGTTAGACATTTTTTGCTCTTGTGACTCATAATCTAGAAAATGCAGTAACTTTTTTTTCCTCTGTCTGGCCAATCCAATTAGTTAAGCCATTAACTAATAGAGAATTACATTTTTTAAATTGACAGAATGTGTTGCAGCACAGTTTGATGCAGGTTTGCTGAAGTATGCATGAATCATAAGAAGACACTAGAAGGTTTTAAAGTTCTAAATAGCTGAATTTCATTCTGTCACAGTAAAATGTTGAAGGATGTCGCTCTTGGTTGAGGTTCTTAAAGATCCACTGCAATGAAAACTTGGGGTTTTTAACATGTTCTTTGTAAGTTTTCCCGATGATGGAGGACATATATAAACAAAATTGAGATCAAATTTGCATTTATGAGTATTTCTTTGTTCAAATTGTTACGAATCAGAAGCAGACGTAAAAATTACGTTAAAAAAAATGGTGTTGTAGAAAATACACTGACTGGGCTACAAGCTTCCTGCTCTGCTCTATTTCGACACACTTTTAGACTCCTTTTTAATCCAAACTTGTCATATATGGACGTATGGTTCTGGCCCCCTCCACTTTTTGCCGTTTTGAGTGTCCTTAACTTGTTTTTTGACATGGTGGTAGTTCCCATTTAATTAGTGGTCCCCAACTTCAGGGCCACAAACTGGTACCAGTCTAAAGGCCACTTGGTACAGGGCCACGGACACTAACATGGGGTCCCCAACCCTCAAGACTCAGATTGGTACCGGGACGTGGACCAGACAAGACCTAACCCTTAAAGCGGTATCGGTACCCCCAACCTAATACTGGTGTCCTAACCCTAACCCAGTCCCAGTTCTGTGTCCGGTACCTCATCCTGAGGGTTTGAGACCCATGATTTCACCGTGACGTGGAGGGGGCCAGAACTATACGTTCATAGATGACCAGTTGGGAGTGAGAAAGTGTAGCTGGACCAGGAAGTAATTTTTGTGGCACCATAATGGGAACAAAAGTCACAGTTGTGAGATCAAAATGTCCTAAATTGCAAAAAAAAGTATTTGAAAGTAAAAATTTAATATTTTAATTTTCAAATTATGACATTTTATTCTTAAAACTTTAAATTCAATGACTTTTGTTTGCAATATGGTGGCCCAAAAATCACTCCGTAGTAGACGACTCGATCCGTGAGTGTCTTCGTTTTCATCGTCCGAGCTGGTATCTGGCTCAAAACTGTACGACTTGATAGCGTTGATGGTGCTCACAATTTTTGATGCACCGATATTCTTAGATTGGGATGGTGAGGGGCTGTAAGCTAGTGGAAGTGTGTATGAACGGAGGAGGGGAGCGACAATGGCCCACCCTACAATCAAATAATGCCGCTTTTTGAAACTAT
>NC_050535.1:4875810-4883280 GCF_002922805.2 Oryzias melastigma | reverse complement strand
CTGCGACAGACTGGCGACCTGTCCAGGGTGTACCCCGCCTTCGCCCATCAGTGGCCGGGATGGGCTCCGGCACCCCCGCGACCCCGAACGGGATGAAGCGGTCAAGAAAATGGATGTATGGATGGACTTTTGTTTGCAATATGGTGGCCCAAAAATCACTCCGTAGAAGACGACTCGATCCATGCGTGTCTTCGTTTTCATCGTCCGAGCTGGTACCTGGCTCAAAACTGTACGACTTGATAGCGTTGATGGTGCTCGCAATTTTTATTTCACCGATATTGTTAGATTGGGACGGCTAGTGGTAGTCTGTGTGAACAGAGGGGAGCGACAATGGCCCAGCCTACAATCAAATACTGCCGTTTCTTGAAACTATGTCCTAAAACTCAACACAGGTTTTGCAGTTTTGGCTAAAAATTAAAATTCGAAGACAGTTTTTTTTTTATTAAAAGATATCGGACATTTAGAAATAGATGGGATGAAATTAGATTGCTGACAAATTTAACTAGTTCTGGTCAAATATTAACTCCACTGTTTTCCTGGCTAACATTCACAACCATTAACTGTAAATGTTTTCAACATTAGCAGGATTTGTGTGAGCTTCAGTGCCAGTGTGAGCCGGATTGTGTTGTTTATTCCTAACGGAGACATCTGCAGGCAGACGCAACTGTTGACTAACATCAGGGATCCTGTGGAATCCAGCGCCAAGCCGCTTTGGTTTTTTATCATCCTGGTGTTTTGACTCATTTATGCAGATGAAGTGGTGTTGAAGTGGTGGAGAACCTGTACTTGTTGGAAAGTGGTGTGTGTGAGAAAAACCCACCGTGATAAGTTTAAAATGCAGCTGGAACCTGCGTAAAGTGTAGAGGGAGGTTGCTGCTCCCCTCTGGCCTGTGTGGTCTGAGCAGCCAGCTCCCCCACCAGCCATCCTGTCTTTGCGTTTCTGAAGTCCTGACAGCTCCTCCGGGGGTCATTAACCATCTTCTCAAGCCCATTATTTCTCTTCCCTTCTGCCCTATTCAGCAGCAGCAATCAGGCGGTCCAGGTCAAGTCCATCCCTCACGGTGGTAAAGCTGCTCCAAGTGTTTGGCTACAAGTGACAGATCCGATAAATTCAATTTTGAATGTTTTTGGTGTAAAATAAGAGCTATTTGACTCTAATTTGATATCTTAAATGCAAAGATTAGTTATTTATAAAACTAGTTCATCACAAAACATGTATGAACTATTTCTATCAAGTTGTGTCTCTGACCAGATCTGTGTGAACGCATGACGGCATGAACAATTCATTTACAGTCAATTTTTGGTTGTGGAATAAGTGATGGAAATTTAAAACTATTGTTTTCCTGAGGAGTGGTCGACCTTTAGAGACTCCATGAAAAAGGGGCTTAACAAATGTGTGTTTTTTCTATTTAGGATCAAAAAACCTACTCCGAGACAACTAAATATGTCCTTTGTGTTGTTGCTGTCTGTCTGTAGTTTGTTAAAAGTCATGAAGACAAGCCAAAGGGTTACTAGTATGATTGTTTTTCTTCTTGAGGATCTTCAAGACCAGAAATGATCTTGTGGTTCAACACATTTTCACTCCCAACTCGTCAAACATTGACATCTCGTTAGGGACCTCTTTGTGTCACATTTTGATGCTTTGGGCGTCCCCAACTTCTCGTTTTTTGACATGCTGGCTGTTCCCATTAAATCTGGGATTCCTAACCTCCAGATCGTGAACCAGGACACAAAGTGAACCAGTGCCCTAACCCAATACCGGTACCCTAACCCTAACCTAGTACTGGTTCATGCCCGTGCCAAGTTTGCGTTTGGTACTGCGCCCAGTGCCGGGTTAGTGTTAGGGTACCAGCTATGTCCCGAGGACCAGTCCGCGTGTGGTACCGGATGCGGTACTGATCTGGTCCCATGTACCAAGGGTTGTGGACTCTTGATGTTATTAACAGCCAGCATGTCAAAAAAAAGATATGGACCCTGAAAGCGTCAAAAAGTGACAGGGACGGGTCCTTAACCAAACGTCAATATGTGACGAGTCGGGAGTGAGAATGTGTTGTTGGGTTCAAGACACCAAGAAGCTTGTCTTTTCAAGGAAATATGGTGGTTGCAGCATCATGTGTCTTGTTTTTTGTTTTTTGTTAGACCTCGATTTTACCGATAGTAAAACCAATAATTGTCTAGAAAACCACATTTAAAACAAACCAACAAACAAAAAACCATCAGGATCTTCCTATGGACCATGTGTCCAAAGTCCGTCCTAGATGGCCGGCATCCTGTTGGTTTTCCAGAAATCCTGCCTTATCTGCTGCTGATTACCTGGATCAGGTGTGTTTGGCCAATAGAAGCTTTAATGGCAAGTTGGTTTGAAAACATACAGGACACCGGCCCTCGAGGACTGACTTTGGACACCCCTGTTAAGTCATTTTAGAAGCTACTGGAAGGCATTCTTCATCCATCAGTAGGGGCTGATGGGAAGTGTAGTGTGGAAACTCAGGAAGTGCTAGTACTCAGGTGAGACGGAAGACCAATTCATGACACATTTTACTACTTTTAGTCGTAACTCAAAGCTAACAGTCAGAAGTGGATTAGCACATTAGCATGGGTTAGCAAGGAAATTGCTACCCCAAGACTTGAATGTTTGCCTCAGTTACAACATAATACTTCTATGGTCCATCTGGTGCTAATGTTGATACAAAATGTGTGAGTCCAGGTGTTCTAAACCAGAGGTCTGCAACCTGCGGCTCCAGAGCCACATGTGGCTCTTTTATCTCTCCATGGTGGCTCTCTGGCTGAAGAAAAATAAAATAGTAATTTTCAAAAATTTGGAGATTATCTATTATTTTAGCAACATGCTAACGTTTTTGGCTAATTTATTATTTACTGGGGTTTTTGGCTAATTTAGAATTTAGCTTCTATTTAAGAAACAGGCTAACTTTTTTGACTATTTAGTTTACTGAGGAATTTTAGGCTATGTAGGAGTTCAGCTAGTAGGCTAATTAAGCAATGAGCTAGTTTTTTGTGGCTAATTTGGCCTCTAATTCAATTTTTTATGCTAATTTGGATTTTTTCCAAATACTGTAGCAATATGCTAACATTTTTGGCTAATTGTTATCTACTGAAGTTTTTAGGCTAATTTAGAGTTTAGCTTTTATTCTAGCAACATGCTAACGTTTTTGGCTAATTTATTATTTACTGGGGTTTTGGGCTAATTCGGAATTTAGCTTCTATTTTAGAAACTTTTATGACTAATTTAGTTTACTGAGGGATTTAGGCTATTTAGGAGTTCAGCTAGGAATTAAGCAATGAGCTAGCTTTTTTGTGGCTAATTTGGCCTCTAATTAAATTTTTTATGCTAATTTGGATTTTTTCCAAATACTGTAGCGATATGCTAACATTTTTGGCTAATTGTTATCTACTGGAGTTTTTAGGCTAATTTAGAGTTTAGCTTTTATTCTAGCAACATGCTAACGTTTTTGGCTAATTTATAATTTACTTCGGTTTTGGGCTAATTCGGAATTTAGCTTCTATTTTAGAAACTTTTTAGACTAATTTAGTTTACTGAGAGATTTGGGCTATTTAGGAGCTCAGTAATTAAACATTGAGCTAGCTTTTTTACTAATTTAAACGTAAAAAGGGTAAAAAAATATTCCCATTTTGAGAAATTCTAGTTTATTTTTATATTTTTGCGTTTGTCTTTGCCAAAAATAGACATAATTCATATTTATATAAAAAAAGAAGGTCATGAATGCCAATCCAAATTTCTTAAAGGCTAAAGTAAATCTATGCGGCTCCTTCTTGGTTTTGATCAGTAGAAAATTAGCCCAAATGGCTCTTTTACTGTAAAAGGTTGCCGACCCCTGATTTAAACAGACTGAAAAGATCAATTCTTTGCTTTACTGCACCACAAATAAGCTAAATCTCGACCTGGACTTGCGACTAAAGGTGAGACTGTAGGAGCTTACTGAAATAAAAACGGTTCTCAGTCAAGAAATTGAAAAAAAAATGTAATTCCTTTATGGAAACACAAGAAACCGGGTGACATTTTTACACAATGCAGCACTATTGATTTTATTTGACGTATTCAGTTCTGTAAAATTATTACCTGCTGGTCCTGCATTTTTTCTCGGCTGATTTTTTTCCCATTCACACCAAAGTCTCAGATTTCTTTCATCAAAATGATCTCCTGGAAGGAGGTTCTTTATACATTCTTTGATGAGTGAAACGATAAATCAAAGCGTTCTAGTGCCTTGTAAATGTCTCACAAATACGATGATCTCTAATACACTTTTTCTAGAGTTGATCCCAACATTAACGTCCCATTTTTCATCTAACTTACATTACTGACGGTGATGCAAATGGCCTCCTTTTTACCTCCTTTTTTGGTAAAAGCCTATTTAGACAGCCTCTTGAAAGTCATGAATGGAACGCTAAGTACATCTGAGCTGCACACTCTATAGGTCTTTGCATAACTGCTGGAGGCGAATGCATCACACGCGTATTGTATGGAGGAAAAACGGCTCCCTTTGCCTGCATCCTCCTGGCAGATCTGCAGAGGTGCTTCTTCTTTGTTGCGTCTAATCACTACCTGTCCGTGCGAGCACCACTCGTAAACAATGTGCTGTTAATGGTGTGTTCTATTTTTAATGAACTGGATTCTGTTGCTGCTTCCTGTTTTGTTTGGGAAGCAGAAGCAGAAGATGTTGGTGTAAAATGTGAGGCTGGAGGAAGTGGAGGTTTGCTAGGACGACTCTCAGAAGGGCTTCCTGGCGCCGTTCCATGTATTTCATGTCTCCAGGCTGATGCTGTGTTTTTTGAACAGCATGTACTTGTCTGTGTGCGCCTCTTTTCTTTCCAGTTTATGCCAAAATAGACATCAAATTTAATTTTGTTTGTCTAAAAATCACTACTTCTCCCCTAGTAGCCCTGGTGTTGTTTTTCTTTTTTTATGTGCGACGCTTTTGAATATCAACAGAAATGTTTAGACTTCCATCAGCTCCTCTGCTTATCCTCCAAGGATGTTGTCATGATTACACACTTCCCCGTGCAGAGTGCCATCAGCGGCACATGAAATCCATTCAGCAGGTCATTATCCCCTGCTGCTGCTGCTAATGATGTTGGTCGGTGTGTAACTACTTAGATGCCTGCCTCAAGTTAATCAACGCAGGAGAAGTAAATTCAAAACACGGATTATTTTATTTTTCTGTGAGGGGGTTGAGTCACACCATGCATGTTATGGGACTTATTCTGCTACCTTGTTAATCCAGAAAGAGCATCTTTTCTCCCTCCGCCGGATGAGTCAGCCTCTTGGATTCCCCCGCTTTCGCTGTGACGTCTGGGGCTGTGATAAGGGCTTTTCCTGAAAGTCAGTCGGCATATCTGCAAGATACGTGCGGAAACGGAGGAGCAGATTATCCACGGAGGAAGGAAAAGATTCATTTCTCGCCCACTTGTGTTGATTTGGTGCAGCCTTTGACTGCATTATCAATATCTGCTCTCCCTCATTCCACAACTTTAATTCCTCCTCTTCCTCTACCACATCCCTCTTCCTCTTCTTTTCAATAAGCTCAGAGTTCCTCTCAAATGTCAGCATGGCACGAGTGGGTGGCAGGCAGCGCCAGCTGAACGATCCCTTTTAAGGTTTTGCTGCAGCGTGAGGATCTGCTAAAAGAAGAGGCGAGCATGTGACCGAGCTCTGGATTGAGTCATTTGACTGTAAACACCTGAGGAGGCCATATTCCATTTTTTTTTTTCCTTTTTCGATTTATTCTTCGAGCACAAATATGTCCAAGGCCAAGGCGGCTCACACCTGCCAAAAAGTTGGAGCTGGTGGGCTATGACTCAGAGGGGAGCAGCTGGAGTGAAGCTCCAGTGGCAGTGGCGAGCTGTCGCCATCTGGAAGCGTGCACGTCTCCGTGCCTCCTCCTCCAGCAGCATAAATCACCGCTCAACGACTGGCTGTCAGTGGATCAACACGTTTCATTACTGTAAAGAATGTAACGAAATGCTTTCCTTTCCTTTCCTTTCCGTGATTGTTTTCCTCCCGAACGGTCAGCGCAGCTCTGGGATCAGAGGAGCTTTGATCAGGCTTTGACGGCTGTCTTTTCTAATAACCTTCTCCATTTGTCTGTGGGATGAGGGCTGCAGCGTGCTGTGCATGGCTGCAGGGTTGACAGATGTGCTTCTCCAGGAAGTTTGTGTCTTTTTGTCACGTCAAACTCTGTCAGGATGTGTGGAAGTATAAAGTTGCACACTGCAGCAGTATTTCTCCTCCACAGCAGTGGTCTCTAACCTTCTTTCAGCTTAATATTAGACAATATTTTCACGGATTGGCCTACAGTTGCAGGAGAAAATATGTGAACCCTTTGGAAATACTTGGACGATTGTGTTCAATAAAAACACATTTCTGTAAGACTTCGTTTTCCTCCAGAAATAGTAGTACTCTCAATGGATTCTCATACTTTCTCTTGCAAGTATAGAGGCACAAGTCCAATTTTTAATTTCTATATTTTTTTAAATTCCCAGTTTCCTTGAATGTCCAAGGATTAAGTTAATCTTCATTCTCTGTAAAATATTTACTTTAAACTTTATTTATTCACTAGATTTCTCAAGGAAACCATTAAAAAGTGATAGATTGTCCCTCAAAGCACACGTGTCAAAGTCATTTTATTTTATTCTTATTAATGGCATAATGTTATCTTGCGATTATTTCTAACTTGTATCATTTTGACAAAATATATTTTTACGGAGAGTAAAATATTATGAAAGTTATTTAAGGTTTAAGTTGATTTATTTTGGAATAATATTCCTGTTTTTTATTATTATTTAGAATTATGTTAAAAAGTTACGGTTTTAAAGTTTTAAAAATTGGGATTTTGCTAGCTTTTTGGACTATTTTGGCATTTATTAAGTTTTTTTTTAAGATAATTTGGAGTTCAGCTAATATTTAAGCGACAATTCTAGCTGAATTTTTTTTAGTTTTTTTGGCTATTTTGAAGTTTTGCTATTTTTTTCAGCCGCATGCTAGCTGTTTTGGCTAACCTACTGTTTTTTTAAGGCTAATTTGGCATTTAGCTAATATTTTAGCTGTCTATTAGCTCTGCATTTTCAGTTATCTGCCTCAGCGTTTTCAGCTATTAACTTCAGCCTTTTTAGCTATCAATTTCAGCATCTTCAGCTAACAGCACTAGCATCTTCAGCGTCCAAATTCAGCTAACAGCATTCACACTAGCATTATCACAGGTAATGCTTTATATCTAGTTCAAAGTTATGTCTAAAAGTTACAGTTTTAAAAATGTGTTTTCAGAGTGTTCAATAAATGTTTTTATCCTGTTCGGCCCGTGACCTACGGTGGGTTTTGGATTTTGGCCCCTTGTGCGATTGAGTTTGACACTACTAACCTAAAAAAAATAAAACAAAATAGAAGTAATCTTTTTTGGTTACTATCTTGCCTGTATTAACGTGGAAATGTTCATT
>NC_050535.1:4869783-4875574 GCF_002922805.2 Oryzias melastigma | reverse complement strand
ACTTACTATATTTTACTCTCCATAAAAATATATTCTGTCAAAATCACACAAGTTAAAAATAAAATAAATGTTGAAAGAATTTTTTTTTTACCTGTATATGTCATTTTATATGAAAAATAAAAGTATAAATATCTCAAAAGATTTTCTCTATATAAAATATATCCTGTCAAAGTTGCATATTATAAAGGAAATCGACAATTCTGGCAACACTGTGTTCTGCAAGGCAGCCGGTGCAATGCATGATGGGATTTGGAGTTAGTTTTAGTGACGGTTGCAGACACATTGGACCAGCTGTCAGATCTGGCAGCGCAAGGAATTGTGGGATATCCTTCCCTTTGCCTACCTGGGCAGATCAGGTTTTAAATGTGAGTTTTGTCAATGTTGTTGTCTTGCTATTTTTCTCTGTTTTGAACTTAGTTGTTTTATCCTGTTATGTTAGAATTTATTCTAACTGATCTCTCCGCCTCATAATTGTAGAGTTTATTCAATATGTTAGCAAGATAACATCCGGTGCTCATAATCATTACACAAAAGGATCTGCGGACTGGATATACTTGGCCATGGAGCCGGATTCGGCCCCCGGGCCTAATTGCCAATTTTTGCCAAAGGAAATTTTCCACATTTTTTGTTTACTTTGCTAGCTTCAATTTAGCCGGCGCAAGTAGCGACTTGACGTGCGTCAAGCATGAGTCCGATGTGGTGGTTTTTCAAAATAAAACTTCCTCTAGAAACAAATAAAAATTAAATGTAAAAAATGTAGGTTGGCATTTTTATACCACCTATCCCGCAGGTGAGAACCGCTACTAGAAAAAATTATACTTAAGTTTTATTTACTTTTGAATTTAAAAAAATCTCTCTTTTTAGGTGTGTCGTATTAAAACACAATGCAGTCTATAATTTTCTAAATATAATAATAAACATGAAACAAAAGTTTTAACAACTTTATTAGCAGAAACCTCATCACAGTAGAAAAAACTGTTGCTGAATTTTATGCAATGATATCATCCTTATTTGGAATAAAGAATCCTAATTTTTTTGTAATTGCAATTCCCTTTTATTTTGAAGGGCTTCTTCGTCTGTTTCCTAAATTGCTTTTCCAATTTTTTTTTTTTTTTACTTTTCTAGCTTCAATTTAGCAGATGCTCTAAGAAAGTAGCGACTTGACGTGCGTCAAGAATGAGTCCGATGTGGTGGTTTTTCAAAATAAAACTTCCTTTCGAATCAAATAAAAATAAAAAGTAAAAAATGTAAGTTGAGATTTTTATACCAACTACCCTTCAGCTGGGAACCACTTCTAGACCAATTTATACTTAAGTTTTATTTAAAAATGTTAAAAATTCCCATTTTTTGCATATTTAGTCACGTGATCATATTAGTGTTTAGGATTTCATCTAAATTTTGGCTCTTTTTTCACAACAGTCCAAAATCTGTATCCAAAATGTTTATTGCTGCAAAGAAAATTATTTAAAAAGCTTAAAAATAAAAATAGATGGATTATATTCTTTTAAGTTTTGAAAGGATCTATTAAAAGGATGACGAGTTCATTGCTGTTTGTTGGGAAAATTGTGTTCTCTAAAATCATTATAATTGCAAAAAAAAAAAAAATGTTGGCAACATTTTGTCCTTCAGTCAGAATCCCTTCTTAAGAGGAGTTTTTAATAGCTGCCAACCTCTGTTTTTGCTTTGTTTGGCAGGGTCAACACAGATAGAGCACTAAGTAAATCTGCAGGCCACATTTAACCGGTACAACATACTTCCTGTGGTCGAGCTCTATAAACACATGAGAGGGAAGGAACACAGACACACCATGAAAAAGATTTACATTGGCAAAACTGCCTTAAAAGTCCCCCGAAATGGCGGCAAACACCCCAAAAAGAGGTAAGAATGAAACTCTTGCATGATCCTGTACTCATCCATCTACCTGTTCGTCCTCCCACGAGGAGTCTCCTCTGGTCATCCAGCAGAGGTACGGCAGCCTCTCTGGGCCCAGAAGTCACGCTGCCTCGTCATCTCATCTCACCAGAATCAAAACACTCATTACATCCTACTCAGCTCCTGCTCTCACCGGAGGTCACTAATGGGAGACTTTTTTTTTTTTTTTTTTTTCCCTCCCTGGAGCTACTTCACGTAAAGTCATGCAGTAGCGAACAACAAACGCCTGCCAATCAAAATGAAGAGAGGCGGCGGGGCAGTGCCGGGTAATGCAGAAATCAAGTGTCAGGCGGTCTGTGGAGATATTCGCTGAAACACTTTGTGGGCAGATAGTTTTCACTGCAGCAGCTTTTATACAAACACAAAAATGCTCTAAAGTTTGCCTCTCTCTCATGTTTTACATGTAGTGCTACTGGGTGAGAAGTTTAACATCGCTTTTTTATTGCTTCTCAGATTCAAAAAAACTTAAATTAAAAGGCGAAAAATCAAACTTAAAAAGTAAGATCTAATTTTAAAACATTCAGATAGTTTTCCTACATTTTTATTGAAATTAAAAAATAAAAACTGCAAAAATTCAATTAAAAAAAAATGTCATTATGTTAATTATAAACATAATGACTATTCTGATCAATTAATTTAATTTTTGAGTTGCATAAAAATCAACTCAAATGTTAATTTAAGAAAAATTAATATGTCTAAATGTAACAAATTACAGCGATTTTTTCTTAAATTATTAATTTTTCACTTTTTGTAAGTTTGTACTTCATGCAAAACACTAAAAATTAGTTTAGTTTATTTTTTAACCTTAAATTCTTGCTTTTAAATTAACTTTATTGACAAGTTCCATCATTTTCAGAGTCGTTTTGATCTATTTTAGAGGTTGTCTTTTAACAGAACAAACAAATAAATAAAACGTGTTGTTTTCTAAGATGTCGTTTCTGCAGAACAGCTTTAGAAATTTGCCTTGAGCAACCCCGCCCCCTTTCCCACACTGTTACAGAGCGAAGCAGGTAGCTTGTAGCACGTTATGTAGCAGCATAACAAATAAGCTCCGTTTTAAATCACATTTTTGATTCCTGATTTACAGTGAAGAAATATTCAGAAATGCAATTTAGAGCTTAATTTCTTTAAAAAAAATAAAAAAAAGAAAGAAAAATGTCCTCCATCATCAATTTAACAGAATAAAAAAGTAGAACTTGAAAATTAGAATCAAACTTTGCAAAATTCATATATTTTTCTAAATTTTTATTCAGAAAAGAAAGCTGCAAAAATTATATTTTAAAGGCTTTAAAATAATCGTTTTAACCCTAAATCTCATGTAAACTTTAACAACAAGTTCAGTCATTTTAGCATCATTTTTATCTATTTTAGAAGCATTCCCAGTTCTTTTTTAATTAAAATGTTGCCATTTTTAACCAAAATAATAATAATAAAAGTAATAAAATACAGCGTGTCATTTTCTAAGACATAATTTCTGCAGAGCACCATTAGAAATTTCCCTGGAGGAACCCCGCCCCCTTCCCAACACCAATCCAGAGCTAAACAGGTAGCTTGTAGCACGCCCAATTGCTTAATTAATTTGCATTTTCTCGTCTGCTCCTGATTTACAGCAATTTGGATAAAGAAATACTCAGGAATGCAATTTGGAGCTTAATTTTCCCCCCAAAAAAGAAAAAAGAAAAATGTCGTCCATTATAAGAAGATGCTAAAAACACCAAAACGTGGAGTGGATCTTAATTAAACATATGAAAGTGATACTGGAAAACTAAAATCTAATTTTACAAAATTCACAGATGAATCAATACATTTTCATTGGGATAAAATTTTTTAAAAAGCTGCAAATATCCTATTTTCTATCAAAGTATCCTGTTAATCATAGCTGTGCTGCATTCAAATGACTTTAAAATAATTGTTTCAACCTTAAATCTTAGGTAAACTTAACGGGTTATATCTTTATAGAATTCAATATTATTTTTCTTATTCGACTATTCATCAAAATCCTAGATCTTTGGATCAATTTCAGTTAATGGAACTTTGTAATTTTGCAAAGTTGCATTTAGATAATACTTATTTGAGCAAAAAAGAAGAATCCAGCATTCAATTTATTATGTTTTGTATTCAATTATGCATCATAAGGTTACCTTTATAAAAATGTTCCTACCTCTAAGCCCACAGAGCGTACTATTATTTTAAAAGATCAGTCTATGACCTCATTTATTTTATTTTAAAGACAGGTTCAGCCAAACCGAATGGATTCATGAATATGCAGCACAGAATTCAGACTAAAGGGCAGAGAAATGCATATATTAAAACACGACATGGTCCACTTCATCTGTGAAAATGATCCTGCCTGCTAATGAAACGCTGCCTTTTTGTGGAAGAAAAGTAAAACCTGACCAACTTTTCTATTTTTTTTTTTTAATCTGGCCTCATGCAGCCTCATGATCCTGTTAAGAGAAAGAAAAGAGACAAATAGAGCAAATGAAAGGAGCCTCCTGACCACATCTTCATCCATTTTGTGCTGTTATCTCGCCGCAGATAGAGTCATTACTTTCCTTCCTCCATCTGTCCGTCAATACGAGCCCCATTAAGCCAAGCCATGCTCATTCAAATCCATCACAGCAACAGACGTTTCCTCTTTTGCCACTCGCACTTGCCATTTTATTAGACCCAGGCTCAGGTAATGCACGCCCTCTAAAAATAGACATCATTGTGCTTTCTTGCTAAATAACACGTTGAAAATGTTTTGTAAACCTTTAGGATCTTTTCATGTGATGTATTAAAGTTCATTAGCTCACGGGTTACAGCCTCCTTTTATTCTGTGGAACCACAGCTGGTAGGGGCGGGTTTTCTGTCCGAGTTTTTAATACGGAAAAAGATCTTAGAGGTCTAATTACTTGAAAAGCTATATATCCATGCAGATATTGGATTTTATTCTGACTTCTCTGCTTTTTAGTAGACAAGTGTCAAAATCTATGGAGCTAAATTGGGGCCAATATCATTTGAAACCCCCCAAAAAACAAAAGAACAAAAGAAAAATTGGTGTTTGTTCAAAAAAAATGTAAAATGTAAAAAAAAACATTTTGGTTTTCTAAAAAAAAAAAAAAAAAACTAATTATTTCCAGCTTTTAATGTTCAAAGGTTTCAAAATTAGAAATTTCAATTTCAAAACTTTTTTTTCAGTTTCAACTCTTTTTTTCTATTTTGAATCTAAAAAAATTTAGCACCAGAACTAAAGTTTCGACCCCGATCGGTTTTGATTGGTCCTTTATATTGGTCCCGCCCCAACACAGTGGTATGGAGCTATATTGGGGCCAAAATGATCTGAAACCCAAATAAAAAAACGGTGTTTGGCAAAAAAAAAAAAGTAAAATGTTTGAAACTCTTCGCTATTGTAAATAAACGTAATTATTTTCAGCTTCCAATGTTCAGTTTTTTAAATTTCGAAACTCAAAATTTTAATTTCAAAACTTTTTGTTCTGTTTTAGAATCTTTTATTTTTCCTTTTAACTATTTTTTTCTTTTTTTTTCTTTTTGAATCAGAAAGTTTCAAAACTTTTGGCCCTGCTGTGGTATGTTGGGGCGGGGCTAACAAAAAGGACCAATCAAAATCGATCAGGGCGGTAACTTCAGTCCTGGTGCTGAAATATTAGATTTGAAACCGAAAAGTTGAAAATAAAAAAAAATAAAAAAAATGAAAATTGAAAAAGTTTTGAAATTAAAATTTTGAATTTTGAAACCTAAAAACAATTAAGCTGAAAATCATTACGTTTTTTTGCCATTTTAAATTTTTTGGGCAAAAGAACAATATTTTATGTATTGTTTTTTTGAGGGGGCGAGTTTCAAATAATATTGGCCC
>NC_050535.1:4865415-4869750 GCF_002922805.2 Oryzias melastigma | reverse complement strand
CCAAAAGTTTTGAAAAGATTTAAAATCGAAAAGAAAAAGAGTTGAAAGAGAAAAAAAAAGATTTGAAATTGAAATTATGAGTTTTGAAACCTAATAAACAAAACATTTGAAGCTGAAAATACTTTAGTTCATTTTAGAATAGCAGCACGTTTTTGGACATTTTACATTTTTTTGGTTAAACACCAATCATTTTTTCAAATTGTTTTATTTGGGTTTCAAATAATTTTGGCCCCAATTTAGCTTCATAGAAAGCTAATTTAGATAAACACGTGAGGATTTTTTTTTCTTGCTCCACACACTCTTGATTGCTTGCATCTGTGTAGCTCTTTGCTGGAGCAGAAGGAGGATTTGCGCAAGAGGCTGTCTTACACCACGCATAAGCTGGAGCTGCTGCAGAGCGAGTTCGACTCCACGCGACAGTACCTGGAGACGGAGCTGCGCAGGGCCCAGGAGGAGCTGGACAAGTTCACAGATAAGCTGCGCAGGCAAGTATGGCAGGAGACGAGAATCTTCCGCTATAAAAAGGAGGCGTTTGTTCCACAAGAAAAGAAATGGGATTAAAACGTAGAGGTTGACCGATACCGATATCAGTATCGGCATCGGTATCGGCGCCAATATTGGCTATTTTAACACATCGAAAGCTGATATTGAATTGGTTGTTTTTTAATCTGAAAATGTTAAAAAATGGTAAAAAATGTAAAAAAAAAATACCAAAATACCAAATAAAAATATTTTATTAATTAATGTGATTAAAACTTTAAAAACTAAATTAAATCATGTTGAGTTTTATAGCAGGAAAGCATGAGATGAACATATGACAGCATGTCACCCTTTTTTTTACCTAAATGAATCCTGCAAGTGAATATCGGCCTAAATATTGGCACCTGAAAAAATGGCCTTGAAATAAAAAAACATATTGGTCGATCCTTATTAAAACGTAATCTCTAATCTTCTTTTGAGCTATTGTAAAATCATTCCCAGTGGTCTTATAATTACAGATGCCGTTTTTTAGTCAAAATCGTCATTTTCTAGGACATAGTTTCTCCAGAGCGGCAGTTGTTCATTAGAAGTTTACCTCCGAGCTGTGGGTGATGCAGAGTAACCCCACCCCTGGGTTGCTGCGGGCAAACAGTCCCGCCCACAACTATTTTTTTTTTATTTACTGGCGCCCTGTAGAAACTATGTCATTGCAAATTACAGGTTTTTAATTTTTGGCTGAAGACAGTATTATCATAATTGAGCTACGAGCGGCGTTGGATGGCCCGCATGCACTACCCGCTTTCGCCGCCCAGCTCTACACGCCACTGCGGCCCTCACAGCTCAACGTTGGCTCAACCTATTTGACAAATTTATGTAAAAAACTCTTTTTTCAATATGGCGGCTTTTCTGTTGGTTTATCACCATAGCAACCATTTTATGTTTTGTTCTCCTGGAGATACCGAACAGATTGACATGAGTTTCAGAATAATCAACAAAAGTAAACTTTTGGATTTCCTTAGCAACCAAGGTTATTTGCTAACCACGCCCACATTCCTTATACGTTTATATCATATGTATTATTTTTCCTAGCTTCAGCCTAATACAAATTCGTGTAAAAAAATATAAAACACTTTTTTTCAATATGGCAGCTTTTCTGTTGGTTTTATCTCCATAGCAACCATTTTATGTTTTCTTCACCTGGGGTCACCGAACACATCGACGTGAATTTTAGAAGAATCTGTAAGACTAAATTTTTGGATTTCCTTAGCAACGGAGGTTATTTGTTAACTACACCCACATTCCTTATATGTTCATATCCTATAGGTTATATTATCTGAATTAGTTTCACCCTGCCATCAATATATTATATTTTTACTATTTTACGTTAAAAAATGAGCAAGTAATAGCAGTGCGCCACTTTAGCTAACTCGCCATGCAACATATTTTTCACAATGATGCCTGAGAAGTTGGGAAGTGATCGAAGAAAATCTCTGAGACGAGTTTTCATTTGTTATTGGAACTAAGATGGCGGCCTCCTCCGAGGTCAAAGGTCAACGGAACTCCAGAGGTCATTGCAGAAGGCCATCATTGCAAGATGGCCGCCAAGCCAAAAGTTTCAAAAAGACTCGTGTATTTTGGTTTTGTTTGAGCATTTTGAAATTTTTTTTTTGGCTCCACAAACGATTTTTGGGCCATTCATTTTTTTCATTGGTTCATTCGCCATGATGTCATCGTGTTTGGGGACCACTGGGAACACTTAAAATAGATCAAAGGATGATCAAAGGGGATCTTTAAGCAGATTTTAAACCACACAGACTAAAATGTATAGATTCTCTGCTTTCTTCCTTGGAACTTCCAGACAGAAATCCTAGAAAATATATATATTTTTTTGCAGAAACAAACCATAAATTTCACAGATGCAGCTTAAATAAAGTAACTTGTGAAGCAAAATCTTTGAGAATACAAAGAATTACTGCAAAAATAAAGATTTCCCAAGCTTATTGTTTCGTCAGATGAGTAGAAATTAAATTGTTTTACGAGTGAACTTTAGCTCTGAATCCTTGAAAATTAGAGAGAAAAATGAAATGTTTTCGTTTAGATTCAACTAAAGCCGGTTGATGGGAGGAAATCCTATTAATAGGACATCCACAATGGAATAAGCTACGAACTTGTCATTATTTGATAAGTGACTCATTTGGGACTAAAATAAGTCAAGTGATTTGGCTTTGATGTAGCCTTTTCTGTGTTTTTTTGTGCAACTCCACAAGCTTTTATAAGAGAAACACTGTTTATTCTGTTTTTTTTTAGAATACAGAGCAGCTACTCTGCCCTGCAGAGGATCAACCAAGATCTGGAGGAGAAGATCAACAGAAACGTAAGAGTCTGTCTCAAAGCCTGTGCATCTGTAAGGGCGTGATGTACTCAGTCAAACAAATCCCGCTGAAGGAAGACAAGCTCTTGAGCGAGTCGGAGAGAGTGCGGACGACTGGAAACCGATCCCCCGCTGTTAGTGCCAGTGACGTTAATTACGGCTTATTAAAACGGGTTGTCCTCCTTCCATGTGGCAGAGAGACAGCCAAACCATTGTTCCTTTTTTTTTGTCCAAAGAAAGACACAATTAATTAGTCTGCCGGAGAACAATACAAATGCTTATCAAATGGGTTCGTTACAGCACAAGATAACAATCATCGCAGTGGTTATGAATGCAGCAGGTACGGACGATAAAGAGCTGAAGGTCGCGCTGAGTGAAAAAACATTTTTATTTTAGAATAAATGCTGAGAGCTGATGGGCGGTTATGGATTCATGTCACATAGATCCTCCTGGAGGGTGAAGGAGGTGCTGAGTAAGTCTCTCTGCTATCGTAAAGCTTGTTTACTCCAGAGGTGCCACAAACCTATCTGACCCCTGAGCCCCGCACAAGCGCAGAAGTGTAATTACAAGGTAGATAAACACAAGTGTCTGTAGATGCGAGGCGTTTTCTAAGGAAAAACGGTTATCACAAGACATGGACTCATTTTTAACACCAATTAACTTGTAAGAATTAAGCTGTAACTATTCTCACCTTTTGTCTTTCTGTCGCAGACGCTTAAGCTTTGAAAAAGAAAAGCAAAAGTTACTCTGTTTGATCCGCTTTTGTTTTGGTGATTGTAGCCCAGGTGGATTGTGGGTCTTGTTTTGTTTGCTTTGAGATATGCTTTGATGAGAGGGACATTTAACTATTTAGAGATTTACTTCTCTTAGTTTTTGGGTTGTTTCAGTCGGTCATTTATCCAGCCTGGTTTTTAGAGTTTTTTTTTGGTTCTTTTTGGTGTCTTTTGGTTTTGGGTCAACACTTTCACACTCCCAACTTGTCACATATTGATGTTTGGTTGAGGACCCCTCCGCAACAAAAATTGGCGTTTTAGGTGTCCCTGACTCGTCGTTTTTTGACTTGCTGGCTGTTCCCATTAAGGATTCAAATGATTTATAATGTCAGACCAGTGGACAAATTAATGTCACTGGCAGAGATTGGAACTCAGGTCCCGGAAATAAGTCCAGAACCCTTAAACTTAACCCCAGGGGCGTGAGCCTGGGATCCTGCTCCTGGGGGGGGCTGTATGGAGTGTGCATTGACCCTGCCCTCTTATGGAGGGTGGGATCCGAACACTTGTTCCTCCAACCCGGCCGGATCCTGAAGGTCTCTCCATGGGGTGGACCTGGGATGCTCCCTGTCCCTGCTCTTTCTTGACGCTCTCTTCACGTCCCTTTGAGGATTTTTCTGCTCCAAATCCTTGTATTTCCCTCCCGACAATGGGGAACTAGAAGAAGGCTGGACGCAGGTGAGATACAGCCGGGGACGGATGAGGCAACAGCGA
>NC_050535.1:4850774-4865348 GCF_002922805.2 Oryzias melastigma | reverse complement strand
CAGAAGAAGGCTGGACGCAGGTGAGATACAGCCGGGGACGGATGAGGCAACAGCGGCCCTACGCAGCTCGGGGGGCACCGCGCCGCGTCAATAACCATTACCTCCTCCTCTGGGCCTCAACTGGTCTAGTAGGCGAAGCGCACCAGTACCCTAACCCAGTACCGCTACCCTTACAATAACCCGGTACTGGTTCATGTCTGGCACCAGTTTGGGTCTAGTACCGCGTCCGGTGCAGACAAGTTGGGTGTCCCCAACTGGTTGTTGTTTGACATTCTGGCTGTTTGTAAAATCAAGATCTTAATTAGAACCTACCAGGTACTTAAAGCAGAGGAGGCCTCACCCAGCCAGGCAAGGAGCAGAGCAGCAGTCCGTGTGTTGGGATTTACTTTGAGTTGTGCTGGTCGTTTTGTTCTTTTTTCCTCAGTCGTCTTATACTGCTGGGTTTTGTTATTTTAGTTTGCCACTGGACCTTATAGTCTTGATTTGCGGGCTTTGTTTATTTGCTTCCTTAGGTAGCTTTGTTCAGGCAGCTGCTGACTCCGACGGTCGACATGGCTGAGTCAGAAGTCTCCATGACTTATTTTAGTTTTGGCTAAGGTTCCAACTCCCTTTTGGTTTGTCTTTTTGTTTGAACCAGCAACTAATTATTTGATTTTGTTCGTTCATTTTATGACACAGGATTTCCTTTATTTAATAAACCGTTCCTTTTATTCTTGTTGGTGTCCAGTTTTTGTTATTGTCCTCTTTTGTATAGACCTGAGCTAGGCTTACCCATAGGGGACGAAACATACCCTAACCAGGAACCAGTCCACGTCCGGTACCGAGGGTTGTGGACCCTTGATTTTAGTTAGGGAGTTGGGGACACTCAAAACGTCAAAGAGACGCGAAGGAATCCTTAACTAAACGTTAATATGCAATGACTTGGAGATGAGAATGTGTTGTCTGGTTTGCCATCTTTGTGCTTCTCATGTAGTTGTCATAACTGCCCTTATGGGTGGATACAGGCTGTCTGTGGACGAAAAAAAATGGGCAATTCTGTCCAAGTGGCCAACGCAGAATATTAAGATTGTGCGCGTTTTTATTTATGGGGTTGCCGTGGGCAACAGGTAAGGGGTAAAGGTAAGACGTAGGCGTGTAGCAGGGATTGTCAACTCTCCCTGAAGTATGGAGAGAAAATAGTATTAACCTGATTTGTACATGCTTTCGGAAACCCTTCAGCTCTACTTGGCTTGTTTAGATAAGAGTGGGGTCATCTGGACCCCACAAGACAGTGCACTGAACTTTTTTTGTCATTGATTTTTGAGTTTTACTCATGTTCATGGCAGACATAAAATTCTGTCCACCTCTGTCCACATTTTTAATGGAAGGAATCACATATCAATCATGTGGGTGGAGTCATCTGGACCCCAAAGATAGCGGAAGGGATTAAACAGATGTTTAAAAAAGTCTAAGTATGTGTTTTTAAAACACTCAGCATTTTCATAGCTCCCTTCGCCACGGAGCTCTTCCGTAAGCCTGTGGCGTGAAGTCCTCCTAAACACCCAGAGAGTGGACAGAGTAGCCCTATATTTATGTTTAAAAAACTGGAGAAATGTCAAGTTTATCAGATAAAATTCACAATCTAAGTTCAAAGTGGTTGAAAAGAAACGTTTTATAACCCAGCATTCTAGCAGCATTTAAATACATCACTTACGGATGAATCTTGGAGACATGAAAAGAGTCTCACATTAGATTTGTTGGTAAATGTAATTTTGTGTGCGCGTAGCAAGCGATTTGTGCGTAATTTTGAAAGATTTGTGCGTGCAGTTAGTTTCAAGCTGTTGTAATTTTAAGTTGTGCATGTGTAAATTGTATTTTCTTGAATTTCAGAATTTTTGTACTAATGTACAAAATGTATTTTATGGGTTAACTCACAAACAAATTGGGGTGATACTATTTTCTCTCCATACCGAACCCTAAGAACTGTGCAAGAAACTCGTTATTGCTGTTCAAGTGATAAGTGCGCACTTTGCGCAAAATTAGACAGTGATAGTGTAACCTGGTTGGCCACCCTACATGCCTTTTATGAGCACTTTGTATCTCCTACATTATCCTTTTCGAATACTTCAATATACTTACCCCAAGTACAATAATGGTACGCTCCATTGTCAAGACTGCCACACCTTTCTACATCCAAGCATGGGCCTGGACAACCCAAAAACCAGCAGCACCTGTGCAAGTGTAGAGCATTACTTACATCCATGTGGCGTCTATTTCTTTGTTCACTAAGTCTCTGTTCTCAAATCTGTCTCCTGAATTTTGGGTTTCTCACAGCACAGTTTGGGACAATAATTAGTATTTCTTTTAAAATCAACTAAAAATACAGCATAATATCACTTTTCAGTGAAAAACAAGTTTATTTAACTAAACCTCTTGCGTGACCAAGGTGGAGTTTATGTGAATTATTTTAAAAATGTCCAAAAAAATAATGCCGCTCATCCTGGCACACAAACTGAAATGAAAATACAGGAATAATACAAACAAAAGACTGTCTGTGAGTTTTTCTCTGGCAGAAAAGGTGCTAAGAGTGAAGTTAGTGATCGCACCTTTCTGCAAACCTAACATACACAACCACACACGCAGACGTTTCTTTAGACAACTGACGCTCGCCGCAGAAACAATAAGAGACCATATGTGTCTCCGTATGGTCATAGAATCAGACAGGAAGTATTTTAGTCCTTTTGTAGAAGCTGTAAACATGTTAGGATCGGACTGGATCGTGAGTGAAGTGGTTCTTTTTTTTTTGTCAGTCGCAGCATCACGACGATGAAAAACGAGCTCTGAGCAGAGAGATCATCGTTCTCAACAACCACCTGATGGAGGCGAAGCTCACCATCGAGAAGCTGCAAGAGGACAATGTGAGCTAAGACCAGGCCTCAGATTTCAGCAAATGCTGTTTTTATCATGATATTATCTAAGAACAGATGACAACTACACTTTAATAGAATAATGAATTTTTAAGTTTACAAGTTGTTAATTGTGTAAACGTTTATATATATATATCTATATATATATATAAATAAATATATTCTGGTTCTATATTTTCATCAACTTTAGTAATTTTCAAAAAAATGTGAGTTTACCTGAAATTTTAGCAATCTGCTAACATTTTTAGCTAATTTGTTATCGGGTTTTTATAGGCTAATTTAAAGTTTAGCTTCTATTTTAGCAACATGCTAACGTTTTTGACTAATTTAGTTTACAGGGGAATTTTATGCTATTTTGATAGTTTTGCTAGTATTTTAGCAATGTCCTAGCGTTTTTTTTATTTATTTTTTTAGCTAATTTGGTATCTACTGACGTTTTTAATGCTATTTTGGAGTTTAGCTTCTATTATAGGAACAAGCTAAAGTTTTTGACTAATTTGATGAGGTTTTCTAATGCTAATTTAGAGTTTAGCTTCTGTTTTAGCAACAGGCTAACGTATTTGACTAATTTAGTTTACTGGAGAATTTTATGCTATTTTGGAGTTTTGCTAGTATTTTAGCAAAGTCCTAGCTTCTTTTTTCTTTTTTTTTAGCTAATTTGGTATCTACTGACATTTTTTAATGCTAATTTAGACTTTAGGTTCTATTATAGCAGCAAGCTAAAGTTTTTGACTAATTTAGTTTACAGGGTAATTTTATGCTACTTTGGAGTTTTGCTAGTATTTTAGCAATGTCCTATTTTTTTTTTTAGCTAATTTGGTATCTACTGACGTTTTTAATGCTATTTTGGAGTTTAGCTTCTATTATAGGAACAAGCTAAAGTTTTTGACTAATTTGATGAGGTTTTTTAATGCTAATTTAGAGTTTAGCTTCTATTATAGGAACAAGCTAAAGTTTTTGACTAATTTGATGAGGTTTTTTAATGCTAATTTAAAGTTTAACTTCTGTTTTAGCAACAGGCTAACGTATTTGACTAATTTAGTTTACTGGAGAATTTTATGCTATTTTGGAGTTTTGCTAGTATTTTAGCAATGTCATAGCTTTTTTTTATAGCTAATTTAGCACCTACTGAAGTTTTTTAATGCTAATTTAAAGTTTAGCTTCTGTTTTTAGCAGCAGGCTAACGTATTTGACTAGTTTAATTAACTTAAGAATTTTAGATTACTTTGGAGTTCAGCTAGTATTTAAGCAACAAGCTAACTTTTTTGGGGCTAATTTGGAGTTTAGCTCATATTTAAGAAACACACATTTTTTTGGCATGTATTGGGGATTTTTAAGCAACTTTACTGAACATTTTTCAGAAATTTAGGTCAACTATAACATTCTTTCATAGTTCATTAACAAAATTTCAAGTCTTTTAGCAAATTTAACATTTTGCACATAGCTTTTGCATTTTCAGCAAATCCCTTTAGCAATTAAAGTAAATTATGCCAGCATTTTCAGCAAAAAGCAAAAAACTTTCAGCAAAAACATTTACACGAACATTATTCCAGTTCAGTATTAACTTACAAACAGTTCATGACATTTGCAAGTTTTTGTAAAAAGAAATTGGTTGAAAGTAGAAATTGAAATATTTGAATTGCATTTTTCAAGAAAGTAAAATGCAACTGTTTGTGACTTTCTAGATTGACTCATTGCAGAAGAACAAACGCTTAAGTTGAAGAATAAAAAATTCTTATGTTTGCATGTCCTCTTGAGATAAAAAAGCAAAATTACTAATAATAAATACATCATAATGTAACACATTCTTGTAAATTTGCTGTTGAGCAATAAAGCTAGCATTTTTACTGATTAAAAACTTTATTTTTTCTGATTTAGTTCTGATTTGGAAGCTGCTGAATTTATTATTTCTAAACAATTGTTACATCAAAAATTTGTGGAGTGTTGTTGGTGGATAAAAATATAAATAATATAATTTATTTCCCTTTTTGTCTCTCTTGCAACCCTGCAGGACATGTACAGAAAGGATTGCAACCTGGCGGCTCAGTTGCTGCAGTGCAACAAGTCTCTGTACGGCGCCCAGCTGTCGGAGGTAAACTCTGTTTTTTTCAGGCTTGCATCAGAAATATTCTCTTTAATTCTTGAGTTTTATGCTTTACCTTTTACGGGGCGTATGATGTAAATAAAAAAGGAGAATATTTATTTTATTTTATTTTTTTTTTGGAGAAAGGGAGAGTATTGGTTTGGATGAAGGCTTTTCTGTCACGCTAGTCCCACAATGTCATGTTGTCCTTTATGAGCCAGAAAAAGATAAGAGGAGAAACTTGGCAGGGTGATGGAAACTGGAGGTCACTGCAGGAGGGATCAAAGCAGGAAGCCAGTTGGATAATGAATGTTTCTCTGAGAGAATACGACTATACACTTAACTAGTGTTTTAAATAAAAAAAAATACACTGTCTATTTTTGGCTCTTTGGCTATAAAGAAAAATGCTTTGAATAAATAATAATTAATAATCTGTTTTAGTTATTTAAGTTTTGCTGTTTATATTTACTGATATGTCAGATATTTAAATAACATGATGGTTAGAGTATTGTTAGAGTGATTTATTATTAGAATAAGCTTAACTAATATTTGAAAATTTTGATTTTACATTAGACTTATCGTGTTTATATTTGATAGGAAAAGGAGAAAGGGGATAAAGGTGCGCCAAATCTAAAATTCTGCAGCAGCAGTTCTTGTAGGATCTTAAAAAGTCTTAAAATCGTTAAATTCATGCATTTGAAAATAATACCTTAAAAGTCTTGATTTTTGACATCTGAGTCTTAAAAATTGTGGGGGAAAAAAGCACGACGACTATAAGCAAGATATGAAGCTACAGTTTTGATCATAAAATGGGAGTATATTAATAAATTTGGAGTATTACATGGAAAAGAGACAGAAATTGGTCTTAATTTTTGTATGGCCTTAAAAATGTCTTAAATTTAAGATATTAGTGTTTGGTTAAGGGCTCCTCCGCGTCAAGAATTCACATTTTGGGCCCAAGTTGTTGTTTTTTGACATACTGGCTGTTCCCATTAAATGACGTGTCCCCAAACATCTGGGCTGCTAACCAGAACCAGTCTAGTGTCAGGACGTGGAGCGCACCGCTAACCCAGTACCAGTTCGCATCCAGTACTAAGTCCGGGCCTGGTTGGTGCCGGATGTGGTACCCCCCGGTACCATATACGAATTGGTAACAGACGCGGTACCAAGTGTGAACCGGGCTCGGACACTGTACCGGATGGGGTCCTGAGCGTGGTACCCTGTCTGGTTCGCGTCCGATTCTAAGTCTGGTACCAGTTCATGTACCGGATGGGGAATCCAGTACCGCATCTGGGCCCAGTACCTCGTTTGGTACCGGTTTGTGTACTGGACGGGGTACTGGAAGCATCCAGAGGACCATTACACATCCAGAACCCCATCCGGTACACAAACCACTACCAGGGCACGAACCGGATGGGGTACTGGACACGTCCCGAGGACCAGTCCACGTCCAGTGCCCCATCCAGTACCTTGTCCTGGCCTATTTCACTACCAGTACCGAATCTGGTACCAGTTCGCATCCTATACCACGTTTTGTGCCGGGTCTGGTACCCCTTACAGTACCGCATACAGTGCTGCGTCTAGAACCAGTTCAGGTCCGGTACCATGTCTGGTACCAGTTCAGCTCCAGTACCATGTCTGGTGGCGGGTTAGGGTACAGGTACTGGACGTGTCGCTGGGACCAGTCCGCATCCCGTACCCCTTCCAGTACCGCATCAGGGCCCAGTTCACGCCTGGTTCCGCGTCTGGTACTGGTTCAGGTCCGATACCACATCTGGTGCCGGGTTTGTGTCAGGGTACAGGTTTGGGTACCGGACACGTCCAGAGGACCAGTACACATCCAGAACCCCATCCGGTACACAAACCAGTACCAGATGGGGTACCGGACGCGTACCGAGGACTAGTCCACGTCCAGTGCCCCATCTAGTACCTTGTCCTGGCCTATTTCACACCCAGCACAGAGTCTGGTACCAGTTCGCATCCTGTACCACGTTTTGTGCCAGGTCTGGTACCCCTCAGAGTACCGCATACGGTGCCGCGTCTAGAACCTGTTCAGGTCCGGTACCATGTCTTATACCAGTTCGGGTCCGGTACCGCATCTGGTGCCGGGTTAGGGTACAGGTTGCTGCGACCAGTCCGCATCCTGTACCCCTTCCAGTACCGCATCGGGGCCCAGTTCACGCCTGGTTTAGCGTCTGCTACTGGTTCAGGTTTGGTACCACGTCTGGTACCAGGTTAGGGTCAGGGTACAGGTTTGGGTACCGGATGCGTCTGCATCCAGTACCGCGTCCTAACAGCCAGGATGTCTAAAAACGACGAGTTAGGGACATCCAAAATGCCAATATGTGACCAGTTGGGAATGAGAATAATTTGACACAGGATGTATTTTATTTTGAAAGGAACTTGTTTGCTCTACTTTGAAAGTGAAACAAATAGAAAAAGCTGTTATAACTCAATTATTGTAAATATATTGGAATGGCTCACAAAAACATAAATTTAGTTTTTTTTTTTTTTTTTATAAAAGTGGAGTTGGGATTTTGTGACTTTCGCTGAGTTTTGAGTAGTAATATTATCCAAATGGCTCTTTTAGTGTTAAAGGTTGCAGGTTATATACATTTTGAACAAACTGTTCATAATTTAAATGGAAGTTTGTAGCAGATTGCACCAAAATCGTTCTGTTTTCTCGGCTTTACGACTGTAGATCTCTCTCCTGACAGTCCAGACAGAGTGCTGTTAAGCCAGCAAGTAATCACGCTGCACCAGGGTTTGGTCATCATGTAATTATGGGACAATGGTTAAGTGCAAGTCAGCAGGAAAACGACTTCAAGGCGCATTGTGAAGCAATATGAAGGACGGTGAGGATAAAACTCCACCGTGCGGCAAAATGCAGATGGGAAGAACTCTGCAACCTCATCATACTCTGCCGCTTGTGAACAGGATTCATGTGGGTATTGATGAGTGTTTTAACGCTGGACGCAGCTTGGCTCCACTTTCCGCAGCATCAGCCGCGCTCCTTGTCCACGGGACAATCAAGCTGGCGAGTGTCCACAAGGTTAAAGCGCGCCTCTCTGGGTGTTATCTATAATGTTGAATGGAAAAAAGTAAATGCATTTGGTAAAAAGTGCATCACTTGTGCTCCTAAACATGTGGAGGATCTGTGCATGCACCCCTCGTGTTTTCACGGATCTGCAGCTCCTGTGGGTGGAAGCTAATCAGAAGTGTATTGACAAACGGTGCTGCAGCATTTTTTTGAGGAGCACGCTTTCACTGAAGGGCTTTTTGCTCTGCCGCACAACAAACACGCAGAAGCCATGAAGTGACTCAGCTTGCTTTTCAGAGCAGCAAAAACAAAAAAAAAATCCTCAAAAGAATGCGATGATCTGCTCGTCTTTTAGTTTTAATTAACTCTCGTTGCTAATAGGCAACAACTGACAAGATTCCTGGTGATGATGAGCAGCAGCTAAACTATTCCTGGTTGCTATGGAGAGGTGCAGCTTTTATTCTGAGAAATTCTCAAAATAGATTTTTTTCTTTTTTTTTTTTTTGCTTCCAAAGCAACTGTATGTCCTCACGCTTTATTGAGTTTCCCAGCGAAAGAAAGGGACATATTTATATAGCAGTCGTGAACTCAATTTGTGCTCTCCAGGCAGGTAAATGCAGAAACGCATGTTCAGGGGAAATCAATGACATATTTGTGGGGATACTGCAGCTGATGAGGAAAATTCCATTTCCATGCGGCATAAAGACAACGTGAGAAAAATAGTTGAATCACTTGTTTTCAGAAAACTGAGAAACACCGAGTCAGAAGTTCTGGCTCACCTTGTGAAACACTTGCAGCCGGTTTGGATCACGTTTAATTCAAGAGAGCCAGAAATTAAGAGCAAACTCTCCAAGCAGGTTTCTGTGAATAAATATTGGTTCAAATTGGAAACAAGATTTAAAAATAAATATATTAGACAGAAGATGTGATTGCTAGCTCTGATGTAAATGTTTTTTGCTACTATTCCAAGACAAATATTTCTTTATTATTATCATCTAAAAAAAATTAAAGTAAAGTAATCAAAATGGGTTCAATTGATGTAAAGCTACAGCTATAGGTTTCAAAACCCTGAAAGCATCTAGAAATCTCTGTTTGATCAATTTAATGGCCTAATGGTAGAGTGTCCATCCTAAAACTTGAAGATTGTGGTTCAAATCCACATTTAAGTCAGATCAAATGGGACCCAGCTCCTTGGTTTACACTTCCCATTAAATACCCACTCTGCTCATGTTTTTAAGCTGTTTTAACAGCATCACCAGTTTTTTTTTTATACTTGTAATTATGCCATTTTAGCCAAAATCAAGAAAATTGTGTGGAAATTTGTTTCTAAATTGGGTCAGTCGGCATGGAGCATCTTTGTTTTATAAGCTCTCTTGCTAGCTCTCTCAACCTAATATACCGATGCAACAAAAATGGCGAGCGATTTTGGAGTTGTTCACCTGTACAGTTTGGAGCCGGATGCCAGCTAAAACATGGATCTAGTTGTCTGTGAGTGGATCCATCAGAGTGGAATCATCTGCTCCTGACTCACAACAATTTGAATAAAGAAATAATTAGAAGTACAACTTCATACAAGCCCTCCATGATGATAAAAATGACACAAGAACATTTTAAAGTCATCAAAAACACGGTTTTGTCAGAAAATATTGATTCAATAACATATCGCAATACTTCATTTGGCTATACATTTATCAGTTTAAAATGCTCAACAAAATATTTAACAAATTATTTATAAGCAAAAATGTAATTTTGCATCTTGTTTTAGCATATTGTACCATGACTTATGTATTGGGATATGTACCCTATTATGACATGTGTATCACAATATGTATCGTATCACGACATGCATATTGTGATATGTATCACATCAATACATGAGTATCGCGATATGTATCGTATCATGACATGTGTATCGCGATATAAATAATATAATGACATGTGTATTGTGGTATTAATCATATCATAACATGTATATCGTGATATGTATCACATCAATACGAGTATCGCAATATGTATCGTATCATGACATGTATATAGTGATATGTATCACATCAATACATGAGTATCGTGATATGTATCGTTTCATGACATGAGTATCGGGATATGTATCGTATCATGACATGTATACAGTGATATGTATCACATCAATACATGAGTATCGCGATATGTATCGTATCATGACATGAGTATCGTGATATGTATCGTATCATGACATGTATATAGTGATATGTATCACATCAATACATGAGTATCGTGATATGTATCGTATCATGACATGTGTATCGCGATATGAATAATATAATGACATGTGTATCGTGATATGTATCGTATCATGACATGAGTATCGTGATATGTATCGTATCATGACATGTATATAGTGATATGTATCACATCAATACATGAGTATCGCGATATGTATCGTATCATGACATGTGTATCGCAATATGAATAATATCATGACATGTGTATCGCGATATGAATAATATAATGACATGTGTGTCGTGATATGTATCACATCAATACATGAGTATCGCGATATGTATCGTATCATGACATGTGTATCGCAATATGAATAATATAATGACATGTGTATCGTGATATGTATCTTATCATGACATGCGTATCGCGATATGCATCCAACCATGTCATGAGTATCGTGATATGTATCATATCATGACATATGTTTGTGATACTTATCGTATCACGAGACTCTTGCCACTACACACCCCGGATGGGTCAAATGCAGAAAACAAGTTTCAGTGTGTGACAACTAATGGGACTTGAACACATTTCATCAAACTGGCACCTTGTAACCGGACACAAATGAACCTAAACTCTTTGAGATGTGCCCTACTTTTAATTGTTTTGCAGATGAAAGGAGTCTTTAACATTCACAGTCTGACAGGTTTTAGTTAGAATCTCTCTGGGGAGTGTTCAATAGTGCAATGAAGGGTAAAGTGTCCAATCTACAATTTACCATCCATTCATTAAAGCACTTATGGTGAAAACCTTTGTGTAAAATGTGTGGTATTTTTACTTTCTTGAATTCATCTCACGTATTCTTTACAACTTCTTTTTTTTCTCCAATATTTAGCTGCCTGCTGACTTCCAGGAGCGATTATCCATGCACCTGGAAGAGTCTCCTCTCTGCCACAGCTACCCAGACTCAGTCCAAGGATCTCTCATCTCCAAAGTGCTCGAGAAACCAGATGAAGCCTGCAGCAGCAGTCAAGCCTCCCGGTCACCAAGCCCTCCAGCCCAGGAACAGGCTTTTATTTTGGAGAGATTGGGTCCTGGGGATAGACTGGGGCTCCGCGCAGCCTACAAATCTGACCTATATAGTAGTGACACAGCCCTGTACTGTCCCGATGACCGTCAGAGGGAGAGGAGGCCCAGCATGGATCTTCACGGTCAGAGGACGATGCTGTACGGTCCCCAGAACTCCACCGACAGCACCCCAGAGGACGATTCAGGGGGAATGAGAGCCACCTACTCCCAGGAGCATTTTGCTAAGTTCCCCACCACGGTGGGTGGAGGCTCCAGTTCCTATTCCAGTTTCAGTGGAGGGGCCTCTGAAGACAAAGGGAATGGTCCGCCCAGCAGTGCAGCGTCCTCCCCGCAGCATCACTCCCTGTACATGGACTGGAGGGATGCAGGGGACTATGAGCGAGGCAGCGACACATCTTGGGATGGGGACAGTCCAGGAAGCTTTGCCAACGCTCATCCTTTCCAGCAGACTGAGCTGAGCCACCACCAGAACGGCAGCTCGCCGGTTTACAGCCGCACCATGTCCTCCTGCTTCAGCGAGCCCTACGAGCCGCTCCCTCCATCCTCCTCCCCGAGCGTCGCCTATGGAGACAGCCGGCGAGGCAGCACGTTGGCCCCAGAAGAGGAGGAGCTGATCGGTCGATGGAGACAGCTCAGCGTTGACGACTTGAGCGCCCACAGCTACCGCAGCCCCGGCCGAGCCTCGCCGTACAGCTTCTCGGAGCAGCACTTCTCCGTCCGCCCCGCCAAGATCCGGCTGGGCCCGCTGTACAGCAGCTTCCAGGAGGGCGCAGACTACTACCATCAAGCAGCGGGGGCCATGGATGCGGTGTGGGTTGGTGCCAGCCCCGAATGCAGCCCAGGTCTGCGGCAGGCCCACAGCCAAGCCCACTTATATCAAGCGGAAGGCAGCCAAGGGTCAGAGCACAGCCTCTACCACTCAGGAAGCTCCAAAGACCGCGAGGGCAACGTTGCAGCCGGGGGCCAGAGCACCGATTACGCAGACCCCAGCCCCAACAGCTCCACGGAGTCTCTCCATCAGAGGTCGCTCGAGATGGCTGCAGAGCTCTACCAAGCAGAGATGCACGACTTCCCTGCACAAGTGGGTCCTTCGTCACCGTCCAACCCAAACCCCCCATCACCGTACAAGCAGAAGTTTGGCACTCTGGGACTCACCAGGAAGGACAGTCTGACAAAAGCCCAGCTTTACGGAACACTTCTGAACTGAAGGGCCTTCCGTCAGGTTTTGGCTTTGACCCGACAGAACACAGGGCTGCGGTGACTCCTGTTGGCACGAAAGCAGCCCGGGGAGCAGCAGGAGTCAGATTAATAATGAGGATTTACTGCGATGGCTTGTTTAGGGAGGCAGAGAGGAACCTGTGGAACAATCAACTCAAAAATGTACAAATATATACTAAACAAATATTGAGTGATATATTTTGTATTTAGCTGTAATCAACAATCTTAAACAACTGCAAGTCTTCTTGGTAATCACAAAAAATGTACATAAATACAAATATATTTAAAAACTCAGATTAGAGCCTATAGACACCCTTCCCCATAGATTCCAGATTAGTTTTAGTCATTACAGAAAATTGAATGAGGGGTTGATAAATTCAAATGAATCTCCAAACTTTTCTTTTTCTTCTGTTTACTGGATTTGACGATATTGATGAGTGTGTTTTGTTGTGATGGAACGTTCCAAGCTGTAAACTTCTGTCTTAGCAGTCAATGCTTCTCTATCTTTTGCTCTTCTGTATCTCTGAGAGGTTTTCCTTTACCCTCCCATTCTACCTCAGATTGGAACTCCCACACCCAGCTGAGCCTCTGTGTCCCTGTTTCTTTAACGATGATGCACGTTTATATATATTTTGATGGTTTTGTTCACCTAATAAAGCACAAACTATACTGAAAAGATCTTGGAATTTGTTTATTTTTGCATCTTGGAGATCTAAATTATTTTCCTAAAAAACATTTTTTTTCAAAGATGACACAAATATCTTTTTTTTAAGTTAAAGAAATTAAAAAAATATTCTAAAATCTGACGGGGGCAGTTTGGGTAATGTCCTGTTTTGCTTAAAATTAGATGTTAAAATTAGATTCCTTTTTTTTTTTACTTCTTAATGACTAAAATTTAATTACTTTTTTGTTTCAAGGAGGACAGACAGAAAAAGGGGATGATAATTCAAGTTGTAGCTTCAGGTGAAACTATTCCTGCTCATAAATTTTTCAAAAAGTTGTCACTCTATAGAAAAACACCAAAATTATTCAATGCTATGAGCTACGGAGCCCTTAAAGCGACAATGAAATAAAAAAAATAAAGTGAAAAGAAAAATGTTTCTGGTTAATAACTGGTCCACACCAGATAGTAATTGGTGCACACCAGATAATAACCAGAATTTTTTTTTTTTTTAGAAAACATTTTTTTCTTCAGTTTTTTTTCTTTGATGTCTCTTTGTGCGCTCTGTAATATTACTTACCTTATCTTCCACAACATTTTTGATGACATCATCAAAAACTATCCCGTTTTCAGAAAGTTTACAAGGTCTATATCCTCTTCTGGAGCCATTCTCAAAGCAACTGTAGCTGCAGATAGTAACTGGTGCACACTGGATACTAACTGTAGTTACAAATAGTATCTGGTGCGCACCAGATAGTAACTCTAGCTACACATAGTAACTGCAGCTACAGTTACCATCTGTAGCTAGAGATACTAACTGTAGCTACAAATAGTATCTGGTGCACACCAGATAGTAACCAGAAAAAAAAAATTTACTTGATTTTTTTTTTTTACTTTGATGTCCCCTATTTTTTTTGTTTGTTTGTTTTTTTGTTTTAGAAAAATATGGTGAAAACCTTGCAAAATCCCACACCATACTTTTTTCACACTAACTATGTTAGCAAATTTAGCAACAAAAACACAGGTAAGATGCACAAAGACTCACTAGTATTCTCTGAAGATTCAAGATAACTTTTTACTTCAAAACCAGGCTGTTTTTTTAGCAAACTTGACATCAAAGTTTTATTTACAATAATTTTCTCTGTAAAATAAAAACTTTTCTGGCCAAGTAAAATTGCTGCCTGGTGATGGATATCCTGTGGAAACAGAAATAGCTAGTAAGACTCCATTAGCTCTGGAACCAGATGATATACTGGCTTTCTTAGTGTGAGAATTGGTGTATAAAATATACTTAAAAGCATAACAGGAAGTTGTTGTTTTTTTTGGACCCAGGCTTTTTTTTAAGAAATCAGAATGCTATTTTATTACTATTTATTTT
>NC_050535.1:4841200-4850393 GCF_002922805.2 Oryzias melastigma | reverse complement strand
ATATCCTGTGGAGACAGAAATAGCTAGTAAGACTCCATTAGCTCTGGAACCAGATGATATACTGGCTTTCTTAGTGTGAGAATTAGTGTATAAAATATACTTAAAAGCATAACAGGAAGTTATTGTTTTTTTTGGACCCAGGCTTTTTTTTAAGAAATCAGAATGCTCTTTTATTACTATTATTTTTACAAATAATTTATTTAAAATAAGGAAAATACTTGGACTCAATTCTTAAACTTTGATTGTTTTTAAACTTTTCTGTTGATTAAAAAAAAACACACACACAAGACCAAATCCATCCACTAGAGGGAGCTACAGTAGCTCTGTAATCAGCATTTTGAATGATAAACAACTCCGTACCGAAAATGCTGCACAACTATACACATAATTTCTTATTTTATTATGATTTTTCATGCACTTTTGCAGGTTACATAAGAATAAAAACACAGCTTTAAAAGTGCACACAGCGTAGAGACCTTTTCACAAGAATGTTGTCAAATGAGAGAAGCTTTGAGATTTTTTTTGTGGAGTTCACAAACACACAATTCTTCTTTTTTTTTAATTGGCACAAAATGTTTTTAAGATTCTCATCTAAATAAAGGCAACAAAACCCCATGTATTGCTAAATTCTGAGCTTGTTTTTGTTCAGTCTTCGATTCCAACCATTCTCCTGCTCATGTCCCACAGCCTCTTGGCTGCCTGCTCATCTGTAGCTTTGGACATCAGCTTCTCCTCCTCACAGTTGGCGAAGCACTTCCCCGACACTCCCTCCACGTCTGGGGAGCAGGCCAGATAGAGTGGAGTCTGAGCTCCCTCCAGTGGGCTTTTGAAAAAGACCAACGAGGCGAGGTAGAAGAGTGGCTTAGCCAGGAGAGGGATGTGAACGTGTCTGCCGAGTCTGGTCCGCACAATACCCGGGGTGAGGGCGTTGACGGTGACCCCTGTGCCGTCCAACTGACGCGCCAGCTCTAGTGTGAACAGCAGGTTGGCCAGCTTGCTCTGACTATAGCAAAACGCTTTGTTGTAGCCATTTTCACTGTTTAAATCATCAAAATTAATGTGGCCGTATTTGTAGAGTTTAGAGGAAACCACGACGATGCGGCTGGGAGCCGAGGCCTTCAGGAGGTCCAGCAGCAGGTGAGTGAGGAGGAAATGACCCAGGTGGTTTACTCCGAGCTGCATCTCAAAGCCATCCTCCGTCTTTGTGTAGGGACACTGGTAGATGCCTGCGTTGTTGACAAGCACATCAATCTTGGGCTCCTCCTTTTAAACAAACAAACAAACAAAAAAAAAACACATTCAAAATCCCTTAGGTATTCATCACTTTGAGGATGCGCTTGCAAAAAACTAGATGTTGGAAGTTTAAAATGTTCTTTTTCAAGTAGTAATGTGTTTTGCAACTAAAATTATTTTCATAAACTGCATGTAATGATCTTAATGTATGTTTAAGCACTTTTCTTTTCATCTTTAATACATTTAAATACCTTTTATAAAAAAACTTATTAAATATAGCTTATAATTTTATTACATTTTTGATGTTTTGAAGAAGTTTAAGACTTTAAAATGATTTTGACACTATCGTGTGTTACAAAATAGTTTCATTGTACTTTTTAATTTAAAAATAGAGCTTCACGACTATTTAAAAAGATCTTTGACTTTAAAACAAAAGGTCACAATCAATTTTTCTAGATGCTAAAGCTGATAGCTGAAAAAACTAAAGTTGATAGCTGAAAATGCTGAAGCTGATAGCTAGCTAAAATATTGTCGAAGTGCCAAATCAGCCTAAAAAAACTCAAAGAAATTCTAAATTACCCGAAACAGCTAGCACGTAGCTATAAAAAAATACCCTAAAAACTGAAAAAAGTCTAAATCAACCAAAACAGCTAGCATGTTTGCTGAAATATTAGCTAAACTCCAAATTAGCCTAAAACCAGAAAAAAGACCTAATTAGCCAAAACAGCTAACACGTAGCTAAAATATTAACTAAACCCTAAAATAGCCTAGAAATCTTGAGTAACTCCCAAAACAGTCGAAAAAAAGCTACCACCGAAAGAGCTGAATATTTTAATAGCTGAACGATTACATAATAAAACCAATAAATATTCTATCCTCTCCCGCCACAGTTCAGACTGCAGAAAAAAAGGATGCATCGATGATAGTGTTGGCGGGCCAAATATGGAGGGGGGCCTAATCCGGCCCGCGGGCCATAGTTTGGGGACCCCTGCATTACACAATTTTTTGACAGGAAGTTAAGCACCATGGACAGATCCTGTACAGCCAGGTTACAACAGATGCCCTTTCAGAGCTGAACACAACATCCAGACTGTTCTAGACACTAATTCTAACAAAAGGTGAATGTGGAGACAATAACAGTATTCATAAAATATTTGTATTATTATAAGTGTTAAAAATAAGACCTGCTCCAGCTTCTTACTTTCTTTATTTCCTCACAAAATGCCTGGACTGATGTGAGGGAAGCCAGATCCAGGTGTTTGATGACCACCTCTCCCTGCTGTACTGCAGCTCCTCTCTGGATGTCCCGAGCTGCTTCTTCGGCGCTCGGCAGGTCCCGGCACGCCATGATGACCCGGGCTCGGAGCTTCAGCAGCTCCCCGGTCAGAGCCTTCCCGATGCCGCTGTTGGCTCCGGTCACGATGACCGTCTTCCCCAGCATGGTGTCAGCGGGAAACCTGAGCAGCTGAACGGCCTTCTGTCGGGGGAACAGGCGGCGCATCAGGAACAGAACCCCACCGCCGACCACAGCAGCGATGAGCACCGCGGTGGACATGGAGCCGGTACCGCGTAGAGGACGAGACTTGTTTATGTATACCGGGAATGTTATGTCAGGAAGTGTCTTGCTTGACCCGGAAGTAGTTCCACAACTACCACGGTGTTGTTATAAATATATATGTTGTATAACAATGTAATTACATTTTTTTTGTAATTTAAACAAATATTTAAAATTTACTATGAATATATTAGGTTAAAAATTTAAATATTTGCATGACAGTTAATATTTCGAGAAAACTACTTCCGGAAGCATTTTTATAATACAATTTTTCCTAATAACTTTATTTATAACACATGACAAACAATCAATCAAAAACAAAGAACAATAAACCGAATATTAATGTTTCCCAAAAGTAAAAAAAACAACAAAAACAAAAGTAAAAGTAATAAAAAATACAAATACAAAAATAACAAAAAAAAACCTGAAGTGTTATTATGAAAGGTTTAAAATGTTTTTTTGGTCTTGCTGGGAGAAATAGTGTGTAAATTTTGAGTTTTATTGCTTAATTTCCATTTTCCTGACCGCTTTGTCCCTTTCGGGGTCGCGGGGGTGCCGGAGCCTATCCCGGCTACTGATGGGCGAAGGCGGGGTACACCCTGGACAGGTCTCCAGTCTGTCTCAGGGCCTCAATCACACACACATTCACTCTCACATTCACACCTAGGGACAATTTAGAGTCACCAATTAACCTATGAAGCATGTTTTTGGACAGTGGGAGGAAGCCGGAGTCCCCGGTAAAAACCCACGCATGCACGGGGAGAACATGCAAACTCCACACAGAAAGGTCCCAGCCGGGATTCGAACCGGGGCCTTCTCGCTGTGAGGCAAGAGCGCTAACCACTGCGCCACCGTGCAGCCCCTTATTGCTTAATTTGATTGTATAAATATAATATTTCGTTATTTAGATCAGGAGGTTTATAATTGAGAATATAGCTTATTATCATAATTTGTAAAAGCAAACAGTATTCTTCCCAGACAAGAATGAATGATTTAAAAAGATCTGCTTATATTTTAACGCAGTTAAATTTATTAAAAACAAAAATGCGAGAAAACATTCCATCTTTATTGATGACACTAACCCATATCAGAACCCCCTACTAATTGTTTATTGTTTTAAATTTAGTTTTTATTTGTTATTTTTGACTGATGAAGGATGTTAAGGATTGCTGTTATATTATGTTATAATCTGAAGTTCAAATAAAAAAATACATCAATTAATCTATTGTTGTGAGTATAAAATGAATAAACAAACAAATAAATAACAGTTTTTTTCAATGTCGGTCAATTCCCAAGTAATCCAACAGATGACAGTATAGCTACGTGAATCCAAAACAATACATGTGAGCCAGCTGTGTTTCACAAATTATTCATTTTTTTAGTGTTTAGCTTTAGGGGAAAAAAATATACCATTAAATACATAAGGAAATTTAAAAATGTACAAGTTATGCTTATTATTTTCATATCTAGCTAACAACATTTCTGTATCTTCGCTAAAAAATAATCCTGAAGTGCAATGCCTCGTTGAATAGAATACATTTGTCCAAAAAATCTCTATGTAAAAAGGAGGAAAGAGATCACTTTTATGATAAATATTGCTCTACTGTTGCTGTAACTATTAAAGAAATGTAAAAAAAAAATGTTATTATGAATATTTTATACGCTAATTCCTTTTGGACACGATGTGAAAGAATCACAAATTGTTCTTTCTTTCTGTTGGGTTAATAGTCAAGTGTTCATTTTTTTCCCCCCTGAGGCTCGTCGTATCGGTAATGATAGAAAAAGAAAGAGAGGAAACTGTGTTGAAAGGCTGCCCTCCTTCCTCTTGTCTCTGCTTCCAGTTGGGCAACTCATCTCGTGTTTTTCAGGGTTTGCCTCAGTTCCTGTTCATTATAGGCTGACAGACGGAGTCTGTGCTGAAAATGCACTGCTGTGAGGGGCAGATTACTATGACCTGGAACAGCCGTAACAGTCACGATTGACCTGCTTTTATTTATTTTTGTTTTGCATCTGATTATCTCACTGATTCATTTTTTTTAAGGAAGAGGATGCCTGTTTTCTTTGTCGTGTGTATTTTGGTCGTCATCTCAACCCTGTGTAAAGGTAAGATTGTGATCTTTAAGTCACTTTTACTAGTTTGAGGTTCATATTATTCAGCCTAATCTCAATCTGTGCATTCATTCAGGTGATTTGATGTGGTGTCAGATAGAAGACTTTCTGTTAAAACACATTGAAAATTTGAAGTTCAAAGTTTTTTTGCATTTTGCCACAAAAAAACAACTTGTTTATTAAAATAATGAATTAAAAGTATTAATTTATGTGCTCAGTTTGTTCAGTTATCCTGTTGTGATTTCCAGTAATTTATCTTATTGGAATAAAATCTTCTCAATCAAGACAAACAAACTTCCTGTCTTTGTTCCTGAAAATGTTTCACTTCTCAAAACTGCAACAGTTGTGAATAGAAAAGTGGAAAAAAACAACACGTTTTTCGTTGTCATATGACACTGGAACTGTATGGTATTAAACCAGCAAAAACAAAAACCTTCTGACATTTTTTTTTTTATTTTTGTCTTGAAGTTCAGATTTTAAAAAAGCTGCCTCTTTGGTGGATGATTGAAAGATGAAAAACTTCAGTATTTGCTCTCAAATTCCTGCTGAATTCAGCTTTCATCAAATGCATTTACACAGTTTCTGTAATTTAATAGCCCAAGCTGAAGCCAAGAGTTGAAGTTTAGACACAAACAACATGAAAAAAAAGGGAAAACCAGACTTGTTCCAGGATTAAATTGTTAGATCTTTGGCAGGCTGACACAAGGGGGAGGACTTTATAACAGACTCTTTCTTCAAAACATAAGGTTGTGTTTAGCATTTGGTTTTCTCAGGGTCACTTTTGAGTTTGAGCTCGGTTCAGCGTTGAAAATGGGAGCAACCACAAACCACTGAAGAGAAAACTATCATGTTCTCCATACGTCTAATGCCTCACTGAGAGAACTCTGTTTCCTGTGGGAGAAATGGTTGATGTTGTCCTTTTATAGAACACTTATGTCATAAAGAAGCCAAACGTCCAGTAATTATAATTTTCACTGATAAAAAAACCCAGTAGGAGCCACAAAGTCTTGCACAAAAAATCAGATACAGATTTGGATTTATTGTTAAAAATGTGATAAAAAAGATTTTATTCACATAAATAAAATGTATTCATTTTTAAATTGAAATGATTTATAGCTTTTTACAAAAATGTACATGACTTTCTTTCAAAATAAAAGACACTCTGTCACATAGGGTCAAAGAGGCAAATACAGCAGTGTGATGTCTTAAATGATTTATGAATAAAAAACTGTACGTGGTTTAATTTACCATTATTGGCAGATATCAGATAAAAAAATGCAATTCTAACCTAAAATAGAAATATTGCAACACCTTCAATAATGCTAGTGTGAATGCTTTTTGCTAAAAGTAGTTGCTGAAGATGCTGAAGCGTTTTGCTGAAAACGGTGACACAATTTACTTTAGTTGCAGAAGATTTGCTGAAAATGCAAAAGACATTTGCAGAATGTTGCTATTCACAGAATGCACAGAGCATCTTTTATTTTGAAAATAATTACAAAAAATCATATTTGAGAGATGCTAGGCTCTTTTTATGCTTTTGCATTTGTTTGTGCTAAAATTTAGACAAAATTCATAATTATCATTAAAAAAAGGGAAAGGTAATGAATGCAAATCCAAATTTATTGAATGCTAAAGGGTAACCAATCCCTAAATCAACTTTTTTTTTTTTGCTGTTGACCTCTATACCTCTTTACAAGTACTGACTGTCTTTTGGGCATCGCCAAATTTTTGCTAAAGTAAAATAAAATTGTTTAATTTTTGAAAATATTGTCAAAAACCATCTGTGTGCTGCCCCCTACAGGTTGGATTGAGTTACTACAGTAGAGTTTTGTGTTTGGTCAAACCATGTAAGTTTCAGAAGTCTGATATCATGATCTGCAACTCCAGTAATGATAACAGTCCCAAGCCCCGCCCTCTGACTGGATTTCCCAATTTGGGCTGTGGGTGGAGTCAGCCTCCAACTTCCCTGTTTGGTTACCCTTTAAAGTAAGACCCCTTCGAGGTTTTGGTCAGTAGAAAACGAGCCCATTTGCTGTTAAAGGTTGGACTAGTCTCCTGTAGCTCCTGTTTTCTTTTGGGAATCAAGGTCCAAAAGTTTTAGGGGAATACTGGTGAGGAGCAGATCGAGCTGGTGTTGCTGCTTTCTTCAATCCAAAGTCAACAGTTTAGCAGAATGTTTTGGTGGACTTCCTGATTCCTTCTGCGGAGGATCTGGATGGAGGTGACCATACTATTAAAGAATAAATAACGGACATACCTTTTAAAAAACACTTTATTTTGATTGATTTGACCATACTCTGTTGTTTTTGTGGGTTTATTTTATATTTTATAATAGAATTATTGTAATGGATACACTTTTCCATGATATTCAAACTCTTTGGAAGGGTTCGTACTTTAATACATATTTTTCTTTAGGGCACTTCCAGCCGTGCAGAGTTTTCCCCACTGACCTGTTTGTCGAAGTGGGGTCCAGTGTTCGGTTGGTGTGCAACTGTGACTCGGTCAGGAACGGCAAATTTTTTTGGACTCTGAACAGAAGGCGTCTGGATGAAAACCTGTCAAAGACGATCAACTCCACCCACAGCGTTCTGTCACTGAGAAACTTCACCCACTCCAATGCAACAGTCGAGTGTCACAATACAGAAACCACACAGATCCTGGGAGGCACCATCGTCAAAACATATTGTGAGAAGAGCTTTCTTTTTCTTTGTTCTGTTGATTTTTATGACAGTTAAACAACAAAATGTTTGTTTTTTACAGCCAAACCCAAAAACATAGAATGCCTCCTGCATTATGAAAATCCTTTGGATGACGGCGTTCCTCAGCTTTTTACATGCACATGGGAACACCAAACCCATAACCTAAAGAAAATAAACTACACCGTAAATATGTAAGTTTCACTTTACAAGAACTAATTCACGTTTTATTCTTTCATCATATAGATTTATGTCTTTCAGCGAATCGGCAGAAGTTTTCTGGTGCAGCTCCACAGTAAAATCCTGCACCATCCAAGATGTCGACGTTTCCGGTCAAATAAGTTTAGTGAAGAACATCATCGTCACTGTTAAAGCTGAAACTGCTAAATGGACGTCAAGTTCTGACCCTTACAAAGTTAGCCCTTTGAGTATTTGTGAGTATAATTGATTGATCAGGTTTCTCTCACAATTTTTTTATTTATTTTAATGAAGATTCCTTCATTTCAGTGAAAATGAATCCACCACTTGTCGCCGTAACGGCCTCGCCTGACCATCTCCTGGTATCATGGAAAATTATCTTGGACTTTTTGGATATTTTTTTCTGTCAAATCAAATACTACAAGGTGAGAACACCAAAAGAGAACTTAAATGCTGGAAAAGTAGCATTTTAGTCTGAGAAAGACGGGAAATCCAATCAGCTGCTTATTACTTTGGGTAGCAGTTTCTCTTACTTAAAAAATACAAAAACTAGATTCACACTTGAGGGAAAACAAGAAGAATTTTAAAGAACCTGGCAACCTTTCATTGACCTTTTTGAGATTATGAAAGAATAATAACTGATAACTTATAATAACTTTTTCTTTTGTTGGTTTGTTTGTTTTGTTTAGTTTTACATTTAGTTAACAAATCTGTTTTCAACTTGTGTTATCTTTGCATAAAAATCTAAAGGTCTGAATAAAGAGCATAAAAAAGTAGAAATATGGCTATTTACATATGTCTATCTTTAAAAAATATATTTATATGTGTGTTAAAGAGAATGAAAAAGCAAATGACTTCCAAGTTACTTCAAACCAATCTCTTTTTTTCTTCTGTTTCAGACTTTTTCTACAACTGAAGAAACTCCAAAGGTAAAAAAAGAAAAAAAAAACTTTTTGTAACTATAATAATCTACAAATGCACATTTGGCTCTGAAAACTACAAAAATTGAATTAAAATGTTAAAATAAAGGGAATTGACATGCAGCAAATTTTAAGAGACAACAGAATGTATGCATTACATACAATTTTAAATGAACTTCAAGGTTAAAAATAGTTCATTTTGTGGAAATACTTCAAACTATTAAAGACTATTAAACTATTAAAACTATTATTTATATTTGAACTATTAAACTATTTTAGTACTACTACAATTACTAATCAAACTATTTAATTGCAAATAAAATGACATTTTAACCATATTTATAGAGCTGTACTGAGAGTTAGTGATGACTTTAAAAAAAAAAAAAATTAAATCCTACATTTCCCAGAATCCTACTTGTTTACATTTGGTGTCTCTGTAGATACCAAAAGGAGTTAATTAAGTAGCATGCAGTGGTTGGGAG
>NC_050535.1:4836158-4841067 GCF_002922805.2 Oryzias melastigma | reverse complement strand
TGTTTACATTTGGTGTCACTGTAGATACCAAAAGGAGTTAATTCAGTAGCATGCAGTGGTTGGGAGATATTCATGTTTAGAAATGTCTTTCAGAGGACACATTTGGATTGTTGGTATTCAGAAGGATATTTGAAAGTGTACTACTTGCTATATTGATTATTAATTACTCCTAATTTCAAGCAGTAATAATGTTTACAATGCTCAGTATTATATTTATTATGAATCAAATTACTTAAGTGTGATTTTTAAGTACTTTAAAATGCATCTTTGTTTAAAAAATAAATAAATATTTTTTGGGTCATAATAGGGAAACACATATTGCAGAAATGAAAGAAAGCATCAAAATTCTTGTAAATGATAACAGTTTCATTTCCATTTTCATTTGAGATTCAGACAAATGCATTTGTTCATTTAATCCTTTCTTTTTCTTGACATTTGTCCAATCAGATAACAAACTGTACAAGTTGTCGGAACGCCACCCTTGAAGACGTGGAATCCTGCACTTTTTACAACATTTCAGTTCGATGCTCCTTAAAGAATTCCACCTGGAGCGACTGGAGCCAGGAGGAAACGATTCTGACCAAAGTAAAAAGTAAGATTAAACTCTCACATATAGGTATCATGGACCCGGTTAATTTAAAAAAAAAAAAAAAAAAGCTCAGTTGCCAGGAAACCCAAAAATGTACTTTTGTCAAATTATACAGATCTAGTCGTCAACCCCTAGTGACCAAAACATAAAATGGTTGCTATGGAAACATCTACTCATCAATTTGGGGTTTCACAATGAGGAGTGAAAACAAAAGCAGTCCTGCAACTATTGTACCCGACAAAAATGAATTTGGGGAAAAATACGTATGACATCACAGTTGATGAAACCATAAAAAAATGGAAAAAAAAAAGTATTTTGAAAATCCAATAACAATTTCTAAAATGTCATGGATATCCAACGAATGATTTGAAAGTATTATTGGACGGCCACAGGATTTTTTGTGATTAAAATTTCACACAAGCCACCAACGTAAAATTTTTTTTTGACCTTTGACCCCTGGAAGTGGCAGCCATCTTGAATTTTCGATAACTTCTACAAATTGGAAGTCCTCCTCGAGATTTTAATCTTTCAACTCAGACAAGATCAATCGAAGCACGATCAAAAGATAAAAAAACTGTCAAAACTAAATATTTAAAAGTAAAGTTGAATGAAAATAATGTAGAATTAAGGTAATTATTCAAAATGACATGTAAATATTGCCATAGAATATATTATGATTGTAATGTGGATGTTTTGACATCAAGACCAGAACAGTCGATCGCAGATCAATCATTAAATACGTCACTGTCTATTCTCAGAAAATGAATACATAAATGATTTTCTCTTTCCTATTAAGGAACAGTTATGAATAAAACCAATTTGAAGCATTTTCCTTTCTATCATCAATTTTCTGTCTTCCATTTCTTAAAACAACAGGTATAAGAAGACACTTCACAAGCTCCCCAAAAGTTGGGTTTTGTGTTAATTGTACGTATTTTACCGTAATATTGTGGAAATTAAATAACCCTTGGCTCAATCTGATCGAAAAAATATAACATTTGATATAAGCATAAGGATCGTGGGCCTGGTAATTAAAATAAACCTCCGTTGCTAAGGAAATCAAAAAATTTACTTCTACCAATTCTTTCCAAAATTGCATAGATCTGTACATCAACTAATGGCGACCAAAAAGTAAAATGGTTGCTATGGAGACAAAGCAACAGAAAAGCTGCCATTTTGAAAAAAATAGTTAGCCACATGCAGCTCTGTACAGAGGGGGAGGGGCGGGTCAGGAGGTGGGGGAAGGTAGCATCAATGGGCCACACAACACTTCAATTTAAATTTATTGTGATAAAGAAAGTTGTATCTTTATTATAACATCACCCATCATACAGGACAGCAGTATGATGCTACTATTAACAGTTGTAAATTATTAATTGTTTCATCACATTGAGAGGAAACCGATTTTTCTCGTTTTGTTTCCGGTTGTCTGGGAGGAATCCAGATTATTCACTTTAAGGTAGACCGTAGGTGTTTTTACGTCGGTATCACTATGAAGAATTACTTTGTGTTGCTTGTGATTCATGTTTACTGTAAGACTGAACATGGAGAATTCCTGAGACTCCCATCAGGAAACCTCCTTACATCTTTTCCTCTGAACTGAGGTTTACGAGTTTATTTCTGTTTCACAATACGGATTCCTCGGAATCAGTAATGGACGGATCATTTACAGATCGCCCGCAGTGATTATTATCAGCTGTGAGTCGTTTCATGAGTCGGTTTAATTGTTTCAACGTGTAACTTTCGTTTAGAGCGTCACGTTGAGCTGCTTTTGTGGAGAAAGGTGTCTGAGCTGCAGGAACATAGAAGAAAAGTTCATCTTATGTGGAGGGTGAGTTATAATTTCCATTTTTTTCAATTTCTTGTTTTGGTTATTTTTAATTTTTGACATTTTTTTTAGCTATCTCAGGGGAATGTTTCCCTAAAATGTGCGGACACGGTTAAATTCACCATCCGGCAGACGACTTATGGAGAAAATATGACAGAAGGAAAGGATACTACATGTGTGAGCTCATTGTGTGATGTTGAAGTGGATGAAAACGCTCACCAAATCCATCTAAGGGCCCTGCAGAGTGAAAGTGTGATCGCCCAGGACTCCATTTACGTCCCCGCTGTTGCAGAGAGTGAGTTTTAAGCTTTATTTCAGTGGTTAACCTTTCACGTGTGTTATTAAGCTGTTTGCTCTTATTATCATCATTTTAATGGCAGGCCTCCCGCGAGTTTCTGACATCCGAACCTCAAATCATGAAGGCGTCATTCTGGTCAGCTGGAGAGCGCCCAAACAGCCCGTCCGCAGCTACGTGATCGACTGGACCCACAACGGAAATCAATACGAGTGGGCAGAGAGCGAAAACACTGATGCAACTTTGTCGGGTACGTTAAGGAGAAATTGTAAATGGATGTCAGATAAAAACGTATACAGCACGATGTCAGGAAGTGAGCCAATCTCATCAAAACAAGTGATTTAATGGGTTATGAGTAGAAATAGGGCTTTAAAAGCTCCTGGTTAATGCATTTCCTGGAAAGATTGTATCGTTTTTAAAAGGTTCTTTGTCGCACTCGCTTTACGATTCTGCGATCAAAAAAGAGAACATGTCTTCCATGTATGCTCAATTCAAAACAGAGGTCAGCTTTGTATTGGGACGGGGAAATTCTGCAATTCTTGCTGCATCTTCCTGTTTCTTAACAGGCCTATTGCTGCACAGCAGGAGGGTGCTGGTTTGAATCCTATTGCTGGATGTCCAAGTAGTCTGGATGCATGCTTCATAGGTTGATTTTTAACTTAATTTGTCTCTTATAAATAAGTAACAGAGCAGGACGGATGGATGAGAAAGATATATTTACTGTTACAAGAGTTAAAAGCAATGGTGTCAATTGAGAAAATTGACTTTTAAATCTTAGATGTTTTGTTTTAGAATTAGTTTTAATACAAAAAAACAGCTTTTTTGTTTTTTTTTATCATTGCACTTACCATGAATTGTCTTTTGGTAAAAATAATGTGTGACGAAGAGGCTGAGACATTAGAATCCACGTGCAAACACTTTAATTGAACAGAGCAAGGGCAAGACATAAACAGCTTTAAAAGGCAGAAGTGGGTCAAAAACACAGAACTAAACAAGGAAAAACAAGTTAACACAATCAAGACTTCGCACTGAAGTTGAGGATGAAGTGGGTATAAATGCTGGTGGTTTTGATGAGGATGATGATGATCAGCTGTGCATGGACAAGACTGAAGTGGTGGCTGATGGGAGTTGTAGTGAGGAAGGTGCTGAACATGGGTTCAAATTCCCCTTCTAATCACTATATTGTGTGTTCGCCATTTTCTAGTAGTGTCTGAATCTATTTCTAAAATCGAGTGCACTCAAAATTTCCCAGAAGTCCCTGCGAAAAACTAGCGTGCATCGATGTTCACTAGATTAGTGAATATAGACCACAATGCCTTGCTGTTGAACAATTTCGAACAAAAAAAACGTGTTTAAATGTAATATTTGAATAAACCATCCTCATTTTCACCATCAGAGCACAGTAGATTCATAAACGTTGTGAAATGTTCGTATATATATATATATATATATATATATATATATATATTTGATTTTTCTTTGTGAAATCAGTGGCGTCATATCTGGTGTTTAGAAGAACGAAAGAAAAGTCGTGACCATCGTGTCCAAATTACCTTTAAAATCAAGGGCACTATATAGGTTTTTAGTAGTTAGGGGTTGGGGAGGGGGAATTTGGACACAACCATGTTTAGTACTCCGGAGAGGGGTCCCTCTGGTGGCCGGAGGAGGATATGGCTGATTCCTGACAGATTCCAAAACTTGAAATTTCCCATTTTTGAAAATAAATATCAACAATTTCTGGCTCATATCTCACAAAAAAATATATCTTAACTCATAATAATACTGGACTTTCTTTGATTTGTTTTTACTTTATTTTAAGCAAAATATTATTTAACATTTGCAACAAAAAGTGAAATCGTATCGTATCTCAGAGACTCTGCAATGGCCCTTAGACGCTTCTTCATGCCTGACGTGTACATGTATATTTCTGCATATTTGGTCATTTACTTTCCTCTCAATTTGACTCAGTTACATCAGCTTCTTTCTTTTTGCAGACCTCCATGATAGAAAACCATATAATATCACAGTCACGCCCCTCCTCCTCGATGGAAGGACAGGCCACAGCACACAAGCTCTTCAGATATGCTCCGGATTTGGGGGTATGCGTCCTCGTCTTTATCATAGACCTGCTTTGATCATTTTTTTGGTCTATTGGAAAATTGTTCCCAGTGGTATTTTAGCTATGATTATAGAAAAA
>NC_050535.1:4822781-4835101 GCF_002922805.2 Oryzias melastigma | reverse complement strand
TTCTTTTTGCAGACCTCCATGATAGAAAACCATATAATATCACAGTTACGCCCCTCCTCCTCGATGGCAGGACAGGCCACAGCACACGAGCTCTTCAGATATGCTCCGGATTTGGAGGTATGCGTCCTCGTCTTTATCATAGACCTGCTTTGATCATTTTTTTGGTCTATTGGAAAATTGTTCCCAGTGGTCTTTTAGTTATGATTATAGAAAAAAAGGAGTTTTCTATAGTTTCTGTAGAGTGGCAGGAGTTTATCATTCATTTCATACACTCTCCTGCTAGCTTACAGCCCTTCACACCCCCAAACTAGCATTTTTTCCTCTGATTTACAAGGATTTGAACTAAAAAAAATACCCAGAAGTACAAATTTTGGCTTAATTTTCTTAATAATTTTTTTTTTCATTTTTATTCACTAATATTAAAAACATACCATATGAACTTGAGTTGTAAACTCAAACATGATGGAAAAAAATGAAAAGGGGACAGAAAGAAGAAAAACTTATTTAATAAATCAATCAATAAAAAAAGAAAGATACAGATAAACAAGCATTCAGCCGATTTAGTATACAATAAGAGAATAAATAAATAATAAATGTCCTCCATTATCAGAAAAGAAGCTGTTAAAAACATCAAAAACACTTTTTTAATATAATGTATTATGATTTTCGCAGCTCCTGGAAGGATTACTGTCAGGGACGTTGAACCTTACGACACAAGTGCCTTCGTGAGCTGGGACACCACGTCTGAGGATGTTTGCAGTGGTGCTGTCCTCAACTACACCGTCTTTTACAGGAACCAGTCCACAGGAACGCTGCACGGTATGTAATAAAACATTCGCAAATGTAACCTTAAATCGTCCTTGCAGCGTTTTACATTGTGAGTTTCTTCCAGGCGTTACTGTGAACGGAGGAAAGCTCAACGTCTCCCTGAAAGATCTGACTCCAGCAACTCAGTACAGCATCTATGTGGAAGGCAGAGCGGAAAACGGACTAACTATAAGTGAAAGAAGCTTCTTTACAACCAAAAGATTTGGTAAATCTTCATGAAATAAAGATCATTTTTAAAAATTTGAATTTATAGTTCAAATTTTATAGCACAAATGTTGAGTGAAAGTCAGGATTTCAGACCGGTATTATATCAAGTGTAATGGAATAACACAAAAGCACCATGGCGACAGTAACCTCGTCCATGCTACTTTAACATGTCGCAACATGAAGGTTGCAAAAACATCCTCCATCAATCAGTCTGCACCAGTCTGTCGAGACTAACATGCACTCCCAGATACAGGAAGGGATGGTGTTTTGTTTTTCCATGAATGCCTAAAGACTTGACATCCGTCTGACTCAGACGTTTCTGGTAATAGATCAGTACTTAGAGCATGCTGATACTTGTGTGTGGACGGATTTTTTTTTTCAGTTTCCTTTCTTTGTTTTACAGTAATCTGTGCAAGAAAAAAAGTATAGAAAGCAAAAGAGAAACTTTTTAGACAAAAAAAGGTTTTTTTTAATGAACTATATTTTTTGTTATGTTTTCTGCATAGATTATTCATATTTTCAGGAAAAAATCTAAAAAATCATCTAAGCTTTTTCTTTTGCCTTTTTTTAAAGAAAAAAAATAGGAGGTTTTCACATCTTTTTTACATTTATTTTTTAACAGAAAGTTCTGTTAGGGACTTTTAAGGCTTGAAGGTGCTTTTTAACATGCACTTTTAAAAGTTTGTGACAATACATAACTGCTGTTCTCATAAACATCTTTTATTTTTTTATTTTTGTGTGTTTATAAAGAGATTTTTGTCGTTTTATCCACAGATCCACGGCTTTTAAACAGCATAATTGCGTGTGGAATAATCATTTTCATTCTTGTAATAATCTGTGTTGTAATGTAAGTTGGAACTTTAATTTTTTTATAACATCCCTGTAAGTCAAAATCAAATGTTCCAACTTTCTGTTCATTTTGACTCTTCGTACGATCACAGGTGGAAGAAAGTTAACGAGAAGCCAGTCCCAGATCCGGCCGTCAGTTCCGTAGCAGAGTGGCTCCTGCAGAGCAATCAAAAGGTAAACTAAATGGAAGGAATATTTAAAAAAAAAAAAAAAAAAAAAAGATAGTCCCACAGTAGGGAAATTCCAGCAAAAAGAAAATTGTCTTGTTTGCTTGTGTTATAGTGAAAGTTAAATGATAAATATTTTTAGTGGATATAAAACATTTTTTTCCACACATACTTTAACTTTTGCTGCATATTTAAAGTTTATCACTTTCTTTAAAACATGCATTAAAAACATTAATTAAGGGAAATAAAAAACTAAAAGTTTTTAGTTTTTTTTGCTTATAAACCTTCTTTTTATATCATCCAGCTCCTCAATAGCCAAAAGAACAAAGCTTTAAGAACACAAAAGAGGCTCATTTTGACTTTCTCACTCTCATTTGTCTGCATATAACCAGCCATCTCAATGTTCTTGTCTAATTTCAGGACAAAAGCCACTTCCAGAAATTCTTTGTTCCATTTGAAAGTTATTGTGACCAAATCTACATCCAGGAATTCCTCAGTACATTGACTCCATCCGGTAACGGTGATCCGTGGATGAATCAGGGACAAGAGAGCCTTAAAACAACCATCTCTCTCATGCCAAATGCAATTGGAGAAAAGCCTGTTGCACTTAGTGAAACACAGCTTTCGCCTTTTCCAGAGGAGTCCACATCATCGCTTTCCACTGAAAGCAGCTCGGTCAACCCTTATCGGAGTCAGGCGACCACAGAAACTCTTGTGCCAAGAAAAACAAACCAGTGTAAGCTCGAGTCAAACCTGCCGCACGAAAGGTTTTCACCCAAGTCTGTTTATGTCAGTTTGCACATGTACGAACAAAATGATTGGTTAAAGTAGGAGAAAGACGATTCAGATTGATCCTGAAGAAAGCTGAAAGACTTCCAACAAAACATTAAGCTATGTACTTGACAAAAGTCTAATGATCTTTCTGTGTATTAGTACATTTTGCTTCTGTAAGCCCAACATTATTTATTTTTAAAAAAGTGTAAATAATGTGCTTTAAAACTGAAATATAACTAAACGGGTTATTTAGTTTACCTTTTTTAGTATGTGTCCCAAAACATTAGGTTTTTGAAACATTGTTTGCAACATCAAGAGGCTAACAAAGTTGTGTAACTGTGTTTTGTACTCTGTATTGTGAAAAGCTAGTAATTGCATGAATGCATTGATGTAAATATAATGTTAATTATTCCTTTGCCTATTGTAAAGCTAGTTTGATCTTTTATCATTTGTAACAAGAAGAGTAGAACACACAGAAGTTTCACATGAAGATTTCCAATAAACATGTTATCACAATATTTTTTTTGTAATATTAAAATCATTTTTTTCCATTTAAGATGTAGAAAAACAACCTGTAAAGGGCAAAAAAGGTTAGAAAAAATAGTCATAAACAAACCAAGATTTGGACATACACTAAATTATTTTTTGTTTATAGGCAAACGTATAACAAGAGACAATGAATTATTGAAATCAAAATCAAACAATTAAACATTTGATGCACAAATGTTCAAATTACTTAATGCAAATTATGTTGCCATTAAAAAAAAAAAAAACGCTTCCAAAGTTAAACAAGAAGTTGAAGCTGGTATCTATAATTTTAGCAAGTACTATGTTTTCCTTTAAAAAATACTATTAAATGTGTTATTTTGGTGGATTTAAGGATTTAAGGTTGAATGAAAACATTAAGAGGATTGAATTTTATAGGTCGGAGGGGGGGAAAGTGGTAAATGTGGCGGTAATGTACCAGAAAGCTGTTTACCAACCATCATTAAACAACAGAAGAAGAAGAATGTCATCCACTTCCTGTGGTTAACCGGAAGTTGTCTATCTCGTTTGTTGACTACGGAGTTTCTGCTAACCTTGTGCTAATTTACTAGATTTAAGCAAGACAAATGAAGTTTATTACTCTGCTGTGTAGTTTCCGGGTTGTATTGAGTTTTAACAACCTATATTATTTTTAAATGCTATACGACTTGTCAGAATGTGGATTGAATTTAAATTTATCGGATAATCCTGCTGAACTAGCTATCGTTGGGCCTTCCAACCGCGGTGCTCGAGTGGACTAGGACGCCGGACCTCGCGGGTGTTTACTAGTAGCAGTCGCAGAATAGCATCTAGCAAAAGGCTCAACAATTACTACACATTTACCCGAATATGTCGCACACTGGTCCCCCTCCTCGTTGGCTTAATTGCCCCAGAAAAGGGCAACTTGTTTCAGGTGAGTAAGGATCCTACTGTCTTTAAATCTTAATTTGTTGTCGTGGTAGCTAACTAGCAGTTTGGCTAAATTTGACTTTGATGCCTTGTCTGAAGATGCGTTATTATATTTATTCTTACATTTTGAAATAATAAAACTTTAAGTAATACATACTAGTAGTTAAATAAACAAACAACAACAATAATAGTCTTTAAATAGCAATGTTTGGTATTATGCTAATTGCTAATATCAATCAATGAATGAATGAATCAAGGTGTTATATAAAAGCTTTTAAAGTCACCATGTACAGTAAATTTCAGTAGGACCAATTCTTAAGGTGCACATAGAAATAATAAGTAAAACAAATAATTGAAAACACTATAGGTATTTTTAGGAAAAACTGGATCAGATTTCAGATAAGTAGATAATAAACAGATGGAAAAAATGCTCAAAGTTCTGATTAACCACTGAGAGCTTTAGGAAATTAGTTGTAATTGGGATTGTTTGTATGGACTTGGATCATCTGAGGAGTAACAACTTCAGAAAATCAAAACCATGTCCTTGATATCGTCTCTGAGTTTACTTTATTATTAGACTGCCAGGTAGGGCAGAGGACAGTCAACAATTTTTTCAGCTGACATCTCCATGCAGCCTCTCTCTGAGCACCATTACTGTGACAGCACAAGTCAGCGGGCTTCCAGCTGATGACTGATCCTCAACAGCTGTGATGTTTCTTTCTGAGAGTTTTGTGCCCTTTTCACTCCAGTTGTGATGAGTGAGACATGTTGACGCCAAGAAATGTAAACTTTTATGTGTCAGCTAGAACAACTAGTCAAAAATCATAATTTTTTTTTGTTTCTTTTACTTTGTAGGCTGAATTACTTTGACTAATTTTGAAATATAGACTTGTTTATTGCAATGTTTGTAATTAAATCTTAAAGTTAATCTACAATCTACAATCAATTCATAGAGGTTTTCAATTATAATTAAAAACATTCAGATTTTTTGTGTGTGTGAATTTTTTCAAAATTAAACGTTTGTTTTGATTATGTTTTTATCAGGTTTAGGTATCAAAATTTCCTGCTTGAAGATTTAGACTTTTTCAATAATCACAATCACCTACCTTTTCCCATAACCATTCATATTTAATGACCTTGAAAAAGTATCAAATATCAGCAAATAAAATCATTAATTTTTGGTTGCATCAAGGATTTATCTTAAGAATAAGGTCTAGTTTTAGACCAAACTTAACAAGTAAACTATAAGTAAATATTGTTTTTATTTTTCCCAGATAAATTCCTGCCGATGAAGACAATGCTGGGTCCCAGATACGATGATCAAGTGGAGGAGGCATACCGTTTTCATCCCAGCATGCTGTTCAACCATTTAAAGAGCCTAAAAGTAAGTCATACTCCCTATTAGTCATATAAATTATTAGAATTATTGAAAGTTTGATTCAGTGTGTTTTTTTCTCCTTAGGTGAAAATGGGTTTACTTGTGGATTTGACCAACACTAACCGCTTTTATGATCGCAACGACATCGAAAAAGAAGGGATCAAATATGTCAAGCTTGCATGTAAAGGGTAAGAGCTCTTTTGGTTTCAGAAAATGAAGTTAAACTAAAACGATGCAGTATTTTTACATAACAATTTATGTAAATATTATAAATCTGTCAAATTTCAGACATGGAGAATGCCCTTCAAGAGAAATAACGGCGACCTTCACGAGGCTCTGTGAGCTTTTCATACAGAAGAATCCAACTGAATTGATCGGTAAGTAGATTGCATTATTTGGGTTTTTAAATGTTTGTTTCAAATTCAGGCATATTCAATTTAATCCATACAAATGTTGTTACAGCAACTCACAATATTTAGCTGCACAACATTATGATGATGTCAGATAATACTGTAGAAGCTGGTGAAATGACAAATACTTTGATGGTCTTTTTTTGAACAGACACAAGTTTTTATAATCTCTAAAACAAAATGCTCTTTAAACAAAATTGTGGGAAAAAATGAAAAGCATTTGTGTAAAATGTGAACATGTAAGGGTACAAATGTGTCATTTTCGCTGCAGAACTACCATAAAAATCAGACATTTTTAAAATATTTTGAACAGATTTTTATCAAGTAAAACTTTCAAAATTATAGATGTTACAGGTAGTGTTATGTTGCTATTTAGAGATGCAGTTTTCTGTTTTTCAATGTTTTTGTTGTCTGAAACTACATAGATAATCCACAGCTCTACATTCATTTTCTTTCATTTTGTACAGTTTGTTAAAAAAGATAAAAAATCTACTGGTGTTTGGCTTTTGCTGCAAAAATTGCTGCTTTATTTAAGTTAAGTCAAAGCTCCCATAAGTCTTCTTCCAAACTTAAAACATGGAATGAGAATAATAACGATTAAACCATCTGAGAAAATGAGTCACATTACCTATCTTGTCCAGCAGAGGGCAGTATAAGATAGCAATTTAAAACGCAAGATTTTTTTTAATGAAGTTTATATGCAAACTGGCAAAAATATCAAACTGCTTCTCATAATTTGATGATTAATAGAGAAATCTACTTTAATGAGCGCTGAATATCTTAACCCAAAGTAATCTGGGTATTTAAGGTAGAATTAAACCATCAAAAGACTCTGTTAGAGCTTTGGAAGTGCATGTATTTTACATTACAAACAATTGTCATATCCAACAGGTGATTCTAGAAAAAAAGACACAAAAATTAAATAAACAATTAACAATGATTCTATCTGGGTAATTTTTTCTCATATAATCTATAGATGTTTGTTGCAAAACTATTTTATATATAGATTGCCCCAACCTAACCATTTTAAACACATTTACTCTCAAAATTCACTGCATTCAGCATCATTTTAGGTGATATTTAGTGACTCTGTGTTTGCATATTAGTGATGCAAAGATGTTTATAGCTTATTTACTGTTGAGGCCTGTAAAAAGATGAAAGTTTTCACCGTGATGTTTCATTTTTGAATGAAACAAAAATCTACCTAGCTTGCACTTTTCTTCTGTTACTTAAACTTAAATATCACCTGAATACCAGAGGGGAAAAAGTCCAGTTAAAATTAATTTAAATCCACCAAAAACAAAAATTTCCCACCATTTGTCATCATTAAAAAGCCCCAAATGCCCAAAGGAGTTCACTCAGTCGTCTGCAGTGGATTCAGGTTTCAAAACGTCCTCTACAGAGGACAGATTTGCAATCGTTATAGTGTAATAAATCACACAGCAGATTTTATTTTATTGTTGTTAAACTGCAGTCTTCTGCTTTTGGCAGCAGGGGGCATTCTTGCGCCTCACCCCATCTGGGTTTGTCCTTGATGTTAAACTGCTGCCTTGCTTGTAAATTGGAGCAGAATGTGTAAAAATCATCTCAACAACATCCTGTCTTTAGCCAGCTGGTGATTAAACGTCTCTGTCTGTGCAGCACACATGTCCAAGTTAAACATTTGGGCCTGGAAATGCAATCCACACTTTGATAGTTGCTTCCATTTTATGAGGGAGTGTTTTATTTGGACGTTTCTTTATTTAAGTCGTGCTGCTAAAAATGTGTGTTTTTATTCATATAAAGATGGAAGGTGCTGCCTAACAGTTTGAGCTTTTGTTTAGCTCCTTGAATTTTTATCTTGAATTTATTTTGCTTTGAGGATCTGCTTGTAGTCGGATTTTCACTTTAAAGACCCCCACTCAAAAGATGGCCGCGTTTGAAATGGCACAGGAGCTTTTGATGCCAGAGGAGATCAGTCATACTCTGCTGTTTGCGATCATAACTTTGCACTGACATGTTTGTATTTACGTGGATAAATATGAAGAAAATATTAATGTTTTTGTCGCTTTCTCCCCGAAGGTGTTCACTGCACGCATGGCTTCAACAGGACAGGCTTTCTGATATGCGCATACCTGGTGGAGAAGATGGACTGGAGGTGAGGGTTTTCTACGCTCCTATTATTCATAACCTCCTCGTCTTCCAATTCAAACCACACAGCCCCCTCTGGTTTTATACTTTCAGCTCCACCAGTTTTTGTTTTCTTTCCCCCACCTTTGTATTTAACGTCACAGAGGTTTATTCTGTCGGCATCAATTGGCACAAAGCTTCACACCGAAGCAGGACAGTTAGTCGTGACCAGGCTCATCAGAGAGATAAATAATTTAGCTCCGCCAAGCAGGAGGGGTGAAGACGTGCGTTTAGTCAGAGGTCGGCCAGCAGTCTCAGAAAGACTCTCTGGAGGCTCCAACAACCCTCCCACCACCCACCGTTTCCTGTCAAATGAATATTCCTCCACCGTTTCCATCATTCTTCACTAATATATGAGCTGCAGGAGGAAATTGTCGTATTTTTCTAAATATTACAAAAATTAAAATGGCTTTCAATCCAAATAAAGAGCATTTCACAAATGATTAACATCCTTCTATAGCTATAGAGCTGCCACAAACGATTATTTCATTAGAGGACTAGTTGCCGATAATTTTTTTCAATTAGTCGACTAATTGGGTCATCAACAAAATGGATGTAAAGCACACATCTTAACCATTATTAGCTTGAAACTAACTAGAAACTACAGCTTTACCTGCAATAATGTTAGTATGAATGCTGTAAGCTAAATTTGGCCGCTGAAGATGCTAGTGACAATAGCTGAAGATGCTTAAATTATTAGCTTAAAATACTGAAGCTGATAGCTGAAATCGCTGAAGGTATTAGCTAAAAACTTTGAAGCTGATAGCCAGCAAAGATATAAGTTAAATGCAAAATTAGCCTAAAAAATGCCTAGGTTAGCCAAAACAGCTAGCATATAGCTGAAATATTAGCTCTACTCCAAATTAGCATAAAAAACTAAATTAGCCAAAACAGCTAGCATGCATCTGGAATATTAGCAAAACTCCAAATTAGCCTAAACAGCTAGCATGTAGCTAAAATATTAGCAAAACTCAAAATTAGTCTTAAAAAAATGCCAAATTAGCCAAAACAGCTAGCACGTAGCTGAAATATTAACAAAACTCAAAATTAGCCTAAAATAGCACAAAATTAGCCAAAATAGCTAGCATGTAGCTATAATATTAGCGAACCTCAACATTAGCCTAACCCCCCCTAAATTAGCCAAAACAGCTAGCATGTAGCTAAAACATTAGCTGAACTCCAAAATAGTCTAAAAACTTCATTAAATGCCAAATTAGTTAAAAAAGCCAGCAGAATGACATTGAAACTTTCAATTGACTAATCGACTACCGGTATTTTACTAGTCAATTAGTCGACCAATCGTGGCAGCCCTATATAACTACAAACTTTATTTCCATAAATCGCTCCCTCATGAGTGTCATTAGACCTTATATCCTCCCTTAGAGGTTCTTGTCTGATGTAATCCAGGAATTTCAATGTTTTGCTTGTTAGTTTTTTTATTCATAAAGAGATTGACTTTGGAGTTTTGTGTTGAATAACATTTAAAACACGTTTTTCATTTGTAAAAAGGCTGATCCTGCTGATCCGAAAGGTCACTGGCAGAGATGTGTTTGCTTCTCTGCTTTTTTTGTGAGCGAAGCTGAAAAAAAAGAGATTTTGTGGTAATCGGAGAAAATCTACTTTTGCTGTGAACACACGATGTTCTGAAGGAGCTGAAATAGTCTAATATTTTACTGTGGAAGAAAAATGGAGTTATTAGAAACTACTTTGATGAAACTGCTGGTTTCTGTTTTTTGGCAATAACAAAAATTGCTCTTGCGTGTAATTGGGAAGTGACTGATGACGGGCATTCCACCTCATATTTAGGATTTTTTGGTAATCCTGAGATTCACTTGTAGTACAACATGACTTTATAAGTGTTCTGTAATAATTAGAAAAAAACGGTTTCAACATTTAAATGGACGTTTTTGAAAGTCCAGCAGCCGGATTAGCAAATACGGTATGAAAGTAAGAAAACTGATTTTTCTGGCTTTTAATTTTAAAAGCATCTCATTCTTCAAGCAAACTGACTGAACTTTGAATAAAAAACAAAAATCTAAAAGCATTTGAATGTTTGTAATGCTCCTCTAACGTTCCGACCTTTCGGTTTTCACATTTCAGTCTTTTTGTTTAACTTTTCTGAAGTGGGAGATGAAACCTCTCATCTTTGTCTCCATCTCCGTTATCAGCACCGAGGCAGCTGTGGCTGCTTTTTCTGGGGCCCGGGCTCCGGGGATCTACAAGGGAGACTACCTCAAAGAGCTCTTCCGTCGCTATGGTGACGAGAAGGACGCCCCCCCAGCGCCAGCCCTGCCCGACTGGTGCTTCGGCGAGGACGGCGGGGAGGTGGACGACGACGGGAATGCCGTCGGCCAGGAGCTGGGCGCCAGCTCCTCTGGGTCGGGACCCGGTAAAAGAAAGAAAGAAAAGCTCAAACTGGTAAGACGATGAAGTCAAACTTTTCTGTCTCACATGTAGGTTTAAGAGTAGTTCGTGTAAGGGGGCGGGGCTTACATTTAAATGGTGGAGGATGATTCAAATGCATAAACTATCGAGTTTCTCCGGTTTAAGTGAAGAGCCATGAGCGGCACCGTCCGATATTTTGAAGGTTTCCATTATAAAATGGACTTGTTAAGGTGGACATTTTTGGGGTTGTTGGTCCATGGAACTAACCGGTTTAGCGCAGAGCTACTGTCTATCATCACATGATTGAACCCGTTGATTGGTGGAAGGTCATTACGACTAAAGAAAGCACCAAGAAAGTGGTTGTATTCCACAATCTCCTCTCAAATAAGGTTAAATGCTTCGTCTGTCATCATTTTTTCTCAGTTTCTGTTATTTTATATTATTATATATTTGCGCACAAACAAGTTTGTCAACTGACTTGACAATCCCCTGAAAAAACAAACTAAAAAAGCAACGTCTGACTTTTATTCACATGGTTTTAAATGCTGCATTGAGATCAGATTCTGGCATTAAACGGCCCGTCCCGAAGGATCAGAGTAGTAGGAAGAGCTTCACCTCTGACTCGCTTTAACCTGTGGTTCATAACTGAAGGCGCTGAGAAAAGACTCTGAAAGGGTTCCGCTGTGGAAAAGCCTGATTAGTCAGACCAGTCTGAGGCTGTCGAGCTTTGTCAGGAGAAATGTCTGCGAGATTCAGTCCTGGAGTAATTGATATGGTGGTTTTCAAACGTCCTCTGCTGAGAACTGGATTGAAGCGATCGGTTTATCCACAGTGTGTCTCGCCTCTGGGAGTCGCAATAAAAAATATTCACTGAGAAAGCAAGTTTTAATTTTGCATTTGGTTAATTTATTGCCTCATCTTTCCTTGTGGTTCTGCACACTCAGCTGTTAAATCTCAATGGGACCTCTGCTTCTCTGCACTACAGTAGGAAACTCCTTCAGAAGAACAGAATTCCTGATGACGGCTTCTTTTTTTTTTTCTGAAAAACTCAAATTGATGCTTCACAAGAAATAAAACTGACTTTTAACAATCCAGCATTCTGTGAGGAAAAAGTTTTCTTTTCTTTTTTTTTTTTTTAAAGAAAGATCTTTTCATGAAGAAATAACGACACATTTGAATTTGAGGATGTTTTAAGTCACTAAAATATTGTGAAAATGTTAATGGATCTGTCAAAACTGGCCATTATTAGCTTACAATTTTGTAGAATAAGTCTTACTTTTAAACAAATTATCAGGATTTTATATAATAATTTAAAAAATCTTAATTGTTCCTGATATTAAATTATGTTTTATGTGGTTAGTTTAGATTATTTACCTTCTAAACAGCCAGTTTGTCTCATTTTTTAAAGACCCACTTCAATTAAAAGTGTATTTTTAATGTTTTTGACATATTCTTCTATGTTTTTTTACGTGACGGAGGACAAATATAAATAAAATTAACCTCTAAATTTCATTTTTGAGGAGTTTTTTTTACTCATTTTGTTGTGAATTAGGATCAGAAGAAAAATAATACTGTTTGAAAAAGAACTTATTTGTGATGTGGACAATACTTCCTGTTCCGCTCTATTCTGGTGCATCCACTTTCAGACAAATAGATCCATGAACGTCTTTGTTTTCCTCATTCAAGCTGACTTCTGGATATTGTATATCTTCCAGTAGT